>NC_080027.1:5787570-6017570 GCF_030020395.1 Manis pentadactyla | reverse complement strand
CAGTCACTGGGGCATGGAACACGTTGCATAGTTAAGTGTGGCTTAGAACATTATCACTCATGTATGTGTGTTCTTCTTCTGTCGCCGAGTAAAAGAGTAAACAGAGCAGAGGCATACTAGCAAGAGCAGGGTTTAGTGTGAATATATAATATACACACATATTGCGGGAAAGATTTTGTTAAATGGATAGGAGGACATAGGCCTTGTCTCGAGCTGGGAGAGACCTGTAGGTGCCGTTGGCAAGGGCTGTGGCGTGTCCACCTGGTCAGAGGCCAAGTTAGGTGTAGGGCCGAGGCCATTGGCTGTGCCTCCTGCGGCACCGTATGGGACCAGGGGAGACCAGACAATCACCGCCTATACAGTGGTTGTCTGAGGTGCACTGGAGGCTGGCGGTGGTGCTGCCCACGGCATCATGTGGGGCCGGTGGAGACCTGAAGATGATGGCCAGCTTTTGTGGCATCGTGTCCATTGGCTCGTCCCGAGCATCAGAAAAGGTCATCGGATCAGCGCTTGTGCTGACCAAGGCCATGTCTGTTGGCTGACCCTGGATGTCGGTTTTGCAGAGGCAGGACACTTCGAGGCAGCTGGTAGTGGTGCCCGTGTGCACTGAAGAAGAGGAGCTCGTCTGGGTGGTCTCTCTCCAGCCATCTGCTGGGAGCCTAGGATGGTACAGAGCCTAGGAGGTTCCCCGTGTAAGTGAGAACTCTGCAGGGAAAAGTGTGTAAAGCCAGCCGCTAAAGGCAGAGGAACCCGGTGGAACAGCCTGTGACCAGGGCAGCGGGCAGGTGCAGGGTGCTCCCAGGCAGGAGGGATAGGGGGCAGCGTCCCGGGGACAGGAAGGACTGGCGGGTGAAGAAGGTGGGGCTGGGGAGATGGCAGGTGGGGTGGGGCACAATCCTTAGTAAGGAGGAAACTGTCCACATGGATAAATGTGTTGTGGTGTGTGCCAAACGATCTGAGGAATGGGTCTGAAGCTAGGGAGAGGGTCTCCTTTGCCACTAACTCCTTCTCAGGCCAACCATGGGTTGAGCTGCCAAGCAAGGGTGAGCCTGGTATGTATGTCAGCCAGCGGACACATCACAAATTGACCAGGGCCGCTGTGATGTCACCTAGGGGCTGCATCACCGAGCCCCCACTGCCTTAAGCACACCAGCGCCGCCCAGAGAAGACCCTGGCCAAGGCCACCATGGGGCAAAAGGCCAACCCCAGTAGAATCCCTAGCCTCCGGGACTTTCCTCTGAGGGCTGTGCAGGTGTTCGGACAAACGAGGCCACCATACAGACCGTCAAGGGCAGCGGTGCCCGCGTCTATCAGAGCTCAGCCCACCCGTTTGCCTGTTCTGCATGGGCTTATCACCCGGGGTGCGGCGGGTGGCAAGTGCTTTGCTCCCCCACCCCCACGCTCCCGGAGGCCAGTTCCTGCTCACGGCATGGCGCGGAGCCACCCAGAGGCGGCCCGGGGCACAGCCCGACCTTTCCCGGGTCCTCCCATCTTCTCTGGGAAACCTGGAGCCAGGCATGCCTTCTCGGCCATGGCCAGCCAGGCGGCTGATTTCTGAGGAGGGCGCAGACCCCATGACTTGCCTTTCTCGCCAGCGGGCATGTTCTTTCTTTGCTTCTCACAGAAAGCATAGGTCGGGGACCACCTGGACTCAGCATAGCCACATCCCGCATTGTGACTTGGCCCGGATGCTCAGGTTTTCTCTCTGATCTAGTTTTGGGGGCCTGTGTCTCGTACGTGAATAACACAACACAGTAAACTGGGAAACACTTTTTAAAATACTTCTCCATTAGACTCTTGTTCTCGATGGCATCACCGTTTTTCCCCGTCAGCCAGGCTGGAAGCTTGGGGGCAACCTCGCCTCCTCTCAGCAGTCAGCCTTTCCTTTCCCAATCCTGACTGTTCATCCTTTATGTTATAACCTGTGAAGCTCGTGTCCCATGTCAGTAACTCTGCTTCTAGTTTCTCAGCTCTTTCCTGGTGGACCTAGGCCCTGCTTGCTCACTGCTTCACTGCGGAAGCACTGACATTGTTACAGAATAAAATGTGAAATTCTCCAGCCCCAACTCACGGTGTGGCCTTCACTTTGTCTACATCTCCATCCCTATGAGCCAAGCTCCCTGCTCCTTGAAAAGATCCTGTCTCGTGCCTTTTCGTCTCTGAACTATTTCCTATGGGGGTTCCCACCTCTTGCCTCTGGTTTTTAAGACTTTTCACCCCAGCAGAAGAACATGGATCGTTGAAGACCCACCTCTCTAGTCACCTCCTCCTGGAGGCTTCCCGTGCACTCTCACTTAGACATGCCTTCCTCTCCCTTCTCCGTACTTGGTGAGAACCTCCCTTATCAAATGTGAGTGAGTCAGCTCGTGCACATCACTCTTCAGGTCACGGGATTGGTTGAACAGTGGTGACAGAGAATGACTGGACTCAGATTCAAAGCTCAGCTGCCCGTTCAGTGGTACCTGCTGCCGCTCGCTCCTCCACCAACCGTTCGTTATGTTTCAAACAGTGCGGAACATAAATGCGGGCGAGAGGCCACCGACGACCCCTCAGTCCCCACTGTGTATGCCTCCAGGTGCTTAGGAAGAGGCAAGGCGAGCCGAACCCACAACCTTTTCTTTAATGGCGATGAGCGCAGAGCATGTGTTGCAGGCCCCAGCTGCTGCTAGTGCTGCTGCTGCTGTGATGACTCCTTTCTCTGGCCCAGTGGGGTAAGATTCCAGATCTCTTATTGTTCTCTGCCTGTGCTTTCTCCGTACTGGTGTAGTCTTGTTGTATGGGGGCGGCTGCTTTCGTGTCTCTGAAGGAATTAAGTATGGGTCTCAAAAGTCCCTTATGTCAGTTTTCATTGTACTGTACCATCTTTTATTTCTACGTCTTTGGGGTTTCTCCCGCTGCTACTGCTTTTCCTCTGAGAGGACCTGTACCACAAGCCTGTTGTAGACAGAAGAGTAAACTTGGTGCTTTGCTCACCACCATGTTTGAGGGACATTGGCATCGCCGCTGATAGGAGGAGGGACAGGTGAAAAGGAACACCGAGTTCTAGACGGGAGCAGGTGGGAGCAAAGAGTGTGTTGTGGAGTGACGTGTTCGTTTGAGCATCCAAACTTACCTCGGTATCTGGTTATTGCTACTTTACATTCGTAAACATCATAATATCCACTGATTTCAAAAGCTCAGATGCATATTATTACAGCAAGTCAGTTGTTGAGGTGAGAAAAAATGAGAAGGGCCTTGCTATACCACTGAATCTATGACTGGGCACTGCCAATACCTAAGAGAAAGCATCCATTGTGGCGGGAAGGGCTATTTCCTACTGTCTATCTGGGCAGTCAAACAGAATCTCTTTTTTTTTGGTGTCAGTAATGTACAATTACATGAGCAACATTATGGTTACTAGACTCATCCTCTGCCCCCCTCCCCTCCATTATCAAGTCCACAAACCATTATAGTAGCTGTCCATCAATGTAGTAAGATGCTATAGAATCACTGTGTCTTGTCTGTGTTATAATGCAACACCCGTGGGCACCTACCCCCTACATTATGTGTGCAGATCATAATGCCCCTTTTACCCCCATATCCCTATCTTCCCACCCATCCTCCCAGGTACCTTTCCCTTTGGAAACTGCTAGTCCATTCTTGGGTTTTGTGAGTCTGCTCCTGTTTTGTTCCTACCCGTTTTTGCTTTGTTCTCATACCTCACAGAGGAGTGAAATCCTTGGATACTTGTCTTTCTCCACTTGGCTTATTTCACTGAGCATAACACCCTCTAGCTCCTTCCTTGTTGTTGCAAATGGTGGTAGGATTTGCTTTCTTCTTATGGCTTACTGATATTCCATAGCGTGTATGTAACACCTCTTCTTTATCCATTCATCTCCTGATGGACACTTAGGTTGCTTCCATTTCTTGGGTATTGTAAATAGTGCTACGATCAATATAGGGGTTCACCTGTCCCTTTCAAACTGGGCTCCTGCACTCTTAGGGTAAATTCCTAGGAGAGGAATTCCTGGACAAATGGTATTTCTGTTTTTTGGTTTTTTGGGGAACCTCCATACCGCTTTCCACAATGGTTGAGCTGACTGACATTCCCACCAGCAGTGTAGGAGGGTTCCCCTTTCTCCACACCCTTCCCGACATCTGTTGTTGTCTGTCTTTCGGGTGGTGGCCATCCTAACTGGTGTGAGGTGATACCACATTGTGGTTTTAATGTGCTTTTCTCTGATGGTTATCGATGTGGAGCGTCTTTTCATGTGCCTGTCGGCCACCTAAAATTGCTTCTGTGGAGAAGTGTCTGTTCAGATCCTGTGCCCATTTTGTAATTGGATTCATTTGCTTTTTGTGTGTTGTGGTTCATGATCTCTTGATATATGTTTTGGATGGCAACACCTTATCAAATATGTCATCAGTGAATATATTCTCCCATACTGAAGGATGTCTTTTGGTTCTACTTTTGTTGGTCAAACAGAATCTTTCTAAACCCCCTACCACTTCATTCCAAATCTGACTAATTTTTTTCCAGATCACAAACCAGCCAAGAAAACAGGAACAAAGAGGAGAAGCATTGATGCAGGAACATCTAGCGTAAAACTGAGAGGGGAAGTTTTGTGGAGACTGGTAGGATGCATCTTCCCATGTGCTGCTTTCAAGGGTCATAGGGAAAAAAGAATGCCAAGGAGATGAAGCCTGGGGTGTTGACGTCACCTCGTATCGGTGGAGCCTCGTAGACTCTAGCCATTGATGTGAAGGCTGGCATGCGGCACTGTTGTCTTTCCTGTGGAGTTAGAAGTGCGGCGTCCCCCATTTGCTGTTCTGTCAGAGCCTGTGTGGGACTGTCCTGGCACCAGCCATGGTGGACCAGAGAGCTGTGCCGTTCCTGGTGGGCTGTCGCAGCACCCCTCTCGGAACAGGGCCTCAGCAGCGCTCCCAGGAGTGAGAGAGAGAGAGAGAATTGTGCTCGAGAGACAGTGACAATTTTATTTTCTGTAGCTCCCTGAGCATGCTCCTGATGTTTATTTTGAGATCTCTTTCTCAGGAAAATTGATTTGAGTCCAGTTACCAAGTTCCTTTGAAGGTTCATATTTGTAGGTGGCGCCCTCTAGCTCCCAGAAGCTTTAATGTCTGGAGATGCTCAGCCCTTGGGGGGATGGCAGGGGTCCCAGGGGAGCGGTTTTGGTGCCCACCCGCACCGGGACTAAAGAGGACTTTCCTGCTTCCCGGCCGCAGTGCCTGTCTCCGCTGCCAGGGCTAGTTTGCAGAGCATGCAGGGAGAAGCTGATGCAGGTGGGGGCGGCCGTTTTGCAGGCCAGTGCCAGCGGGGAAGCAGGCCGTTTACTAGTCACAGTACAGTAAGGGGCCTCAGAGCTGCGAGGCAAGCCAGGGGAATGGGTCGCCGGAGCTCCTGAAAGCTCCCCCGCCTGCCGGGCAGAGTGCACCTGGGCAGTTTGGCACACCTGTCCTTTCTCCTGATCGGCATGCCCTGTGAGAGCCCTGCCCCTTTAGCAGTTCTCTCGCTTTTAGGAAGTCTCTCAGGCTGTCTGCCTTTCTTTTTCCCACAGCGGCCGGATGTGGATCCCTGGGTCGTCCCACAAGAGGCTGGAATCTCAAGTCTCTCGAAGTCTTTCACCTGTCTTTGTTTTCCAACCCCACCAATACTCCAGAAGGCAGCACGTGCACGGTAGGTTCTTGCTCCTAGAGCACATCTCCAGGGCTGTACGTCACACTTCTCCTTGAGGTGCCAGCCTGCCACAGCAGCGTTCTTCCCTGCTGCTCTTCCAGGATTTGGTGTAGTTGTTCTATTTCCATACAGTACGTATGTATGTGCTTTTGGTTTTGGAGGAGGTTTCTGCACCCCTCTCATGAGAGCCGCCATCTTTAAACCCATCAGCATATCTTTTTTTCTTTTTTTTTTCTGTTTCACTTGTCTTGGGAACCTGTCCCCACCCCATCAACTTATAGTTTGTCTTCGTCCTTGGATCTCAAGTGAGTCTCCTGTAAGGGAGCACGTAGGTGGTCTTGAGTTTTCATCCCTTCTTTTATCCCTGTATCTTTTGATTGGAGAACTCAAAGCCTGTCCATTTATTCTGACAATTTAGAGATGTGTCCTTATTGCAATTAAAAACATTTTTTCTTATCATTAATCTACAATCACCCGAAGAACATTATGTTCAGCAAGTACACCAAGTCCCCCCCAAATCCCCGTTACAGTCGCTGTCCATCAGAGTAGTTGAATGCTGTAGACCCCTTCACCATTTCAGCAGACACACACCCCGTTACAGTTGGTGTCCGGCAGTGAGTAGTAAGATGCTCTAGAATCACTACCTGACTTCTCTATGTTCTACAGCCCCCCCCATGCTCCCAACACCCCACACATTATACATGCTAATCCTAATGTCCCCTTTATTTCTAACCGCCCTTACTACACCGTTCTCACCCACCCTGTCCAGTCACTTTCCCTTTGCTAACTCTTAGTCGACTCTCGGGATCTGTGAGTCTGCTGCTGTTTTTCCTTCAGTTTTTCTTTGTTATCATACAACACACATGAGTGAAATCATTTGGTACATGTATTTCTCTGCCTGGCCTATTTGACTGAGCATAATACCCTCTAGCTCCATCCACGTTATTGCAAAAGATAGGATTTGTTTTCTTCTTATGGTTGCTTACTGCACTTTTTAAACTGGAATTCATTCTTCTTTTTTTTTTGTAGTTTCGCTATGTGCTTTCACCATTGCTCTCCTGGTTATGAGCAGTAGCTTTGTGTTAATCGATATGTAACTATATCTGTCTATCTGTCTGTCTATTAATCAATCAATCATCTTTTTGTCTGCCCATCTGTCCTTGTGTACAGAGCAGTACACCATATATCCTCTATCACTTTCCTACACTATGCTTCCAAAAATCCTGCAAAGTATATAGTCTGTAGAGAGAGCACTGGGTTCACCGAGACACTTGCAGGTCGAGTCGGCCGCGTGTACCTACAAAACCAGGAAATGGTTGTGCCGGGACTTGAACCCGTGTCTCTATCCTCCGTCCTCTTTCATCTCTTTCTAACTTGCTGTCTGTATTTAGCCACATTCATTGACTAAGTGCTCCCTGAAGACCACAAGTATCATTCCTCTGGGCCTGTTGTCGACAGAAAAGTAAACTTGTTGCTTTGCTCACCACCATGTTTAAAGGACATCAGCGTGATCACCGCCGATAGGATGGAGGGTCAAATAAAAAGGAACTCCAATTTCTAGACAGGAACAGTTGGGAGCTAAGAATGTATTGTGGAGTGACGTGTTTATTTGAGTGTCCAAACTTCCCTCATTAGGTGGTTATTAGATCTTCACATTCGTGAACATCATAAAACCCACTGATTTCAAAGGCCCAGATGCTTATTATTACAGCAACTCAGGTGTGGAGGTGAGAGAAAATGAGAAGTATGTTGCTGCACCACTAAATCTATGGCTGGGAATTGCTGAAACCAAACAAAAAGAATTCACGGTGGCCAGATAGGGCTATTTTCTGCTGACTGTCTCTGGGGACTCAAACAGAATCCATTCGTTTGTTTGTTTTTCAGTTTCGCTCGTGTAGTGTACTTGTCCACACAATTTCGGCTTGTAGTTTGTCTGTGTCCTTGAATCTCAAGTGAGTCTCCTGTAAGTAAGAACGTTGGTGTCTTGAGTTTTCATCCATTCTTTTAACCCTGTGTCTTTTCTATGCAGCACTCAGTGCCTGACCTTTTATTCTTATGATTCAGAGCTGTGCACTTATTGCACTTAAAGAATATTTTTTATTATTAAGCTAAATTCACATGAAGAACATTATGTTTACTATGCTCCCCCCTTCAACAAGTCAACCCAAAAAACCTCTTCAGTCGCTCTTGATCAGCGTAGTTTGATGCTGTAGACCCCTTCACCATGTCCCCCCACACAGACCCCGTTACAGTCGCTGTCCATCAGTGAGTAGTAAGATGCTATATGATCCCTTCTAGTCTTCTCTGTGTTGTATAGTACTCCCCATGCACACCCGACCACACGCATTATACATGCTAATCCTAATGCCCCCATTCTTTCTCCCCACACTTATTACTCCCTTCAGACCCACCCTGCCCAGTCCTTTACCCTTTGGTAACTTTTAGTCAACTCTCGGGTTCTGTGAGTCTGCTGCTGTTTTTTTCCTTCAGTTTTTCTTTGTTGTTATACTCCACACATGAGTGAAATCACTTGGAACTTGTCTTTCTCCGCCTGGCCTATTTCTCTGAACATACTACCGTCTAGTTCCATCCACATCATTGCAAATCATAGTATTTGTTTTCTTCTTAAGGCTGCTTACTGCACTTTTTAAACTGGTTTTCATTCTTCCTTTTTGTTTGTAGTTTAGCTATGTTATTCACCATTCAACTCCTAGTTATGAACAATAGCTTTGTGTCAATCGATATGTATCTGTATCTATCTGTCTAACGGTCTGTCTGTCTATCTATGTATCAATGTATGTATGTATGTATGTATGTATGTATGTATGTATGTATGTATGTATTTATCTGTCTATCTATCTATCTATCTATCTATCTATCTATCTATCTATCTATCTATCTGTCTATCTATCTTCCCATCATCTATCTATGATGTCTATCATCTATCAATCTATGTACCTATCTATCTATCATTCATCTGTCATCTGTCTACTATCTATCTATGAATCAATCATCTTTTTGTCTGCCCATCTATCTTTATGTACAGAACAGTTAACAACATCGCCTATGTCTCTTCCCTACATTATGCTTCCAGAAATCTTGCAAGGTAACTAAGCCATAAGGAGAGCACTGTGTTCACCGACACACTTTCAGGTAGAGTTAGCCGCGTGTGCTTACAAAACCAGAAAATGGGGGTGAAAGGACTTGAACCCGTGTCTCTGTCGTCTGTCCTCTTACACTTTCTGCTCACTTGTTGACTTTATTTAGTCACATTCAGTGAGTAAGTGATCCCTGAAGATAACAAGTATCCTTCGTCTGCGGCTGTTGTCGACAGAAAAGTGTACTTGTTGCTTTGCTCACCACCATGTTTGAAGGACATCAGCGTGATCACCGCCGATAGGATGGAGGGTCAAATATAAAGGAACACTAGTTTCTAGAGAGGAGTAGTAGGATCTAAGAGTTTATTGTGGAGTGACATGTTTATTTGAGTGTTCAAACTTCCCTCTTTAGGTGTTTATTAGATCTTCACATTCGTGAATATCATAAAACCCACTGATTTCAAAGGCCCAGATGCTTATTATTAAAGCAACTCAGTTGTAGAGGTGAGAGAAAATGGAAAGTATGTTGCTGCACCACTAAATCTATGGTTGGGAACTGCTGAAACCAAAAAAAAGAATTCACGGGGGCCAGATAGGGCTACTTTCTGCTGACTGTCTCTGGGGACTCAAACAGAATCCATTTGTTTGATTGTTTCTCAGTTTCACTTGTATAGGGTACCTGTCCCCGCCGCTTAAGCTTGTAGTTTGTCTGTGTCCTTGGATCTCAAGGGAGTCTCCAGTAAGGGAGCACGTAGGGGGTTTTGAGTTTTCATCAGTCCTTCTAGCCTTGTGTCTTTTGATTGGAGCACACAAAGCCTGTACTTTTATTCTGATATTTGAGAGCTGTGCTCTTACTGCGCTTTGAAATTTTTTTGTTCTCATTAATATACAATCACATGCAGAACATTATGTTTTCCAGTCTACCCCCTTCACCAAGTACCCCCAAATCCCAGTTACAGTCGCTGTCCGTCATCATGTACTAAGATGCTGTAGAATCACTACATGTCTTCTCTGTGTTGTACAGCCCTACCCATGACACCCCACCCTACACATTATACATGCTAATGCTAAAGACCCCATTCTTTTTCCCTGCGCTTATTACTCCCTTCCCTCAAACCCTACCCAGTCCCTTTCTCTTTGGTAACTGTTAGTCCACTCTCGGGTTCTGTGAGTCTGCTGCTGTCTTTTCCTTCAGTTTCTCTTTGTTATCATACTCCACACATGAGTGAAATCATTTGGTATATTATTTCTCTGCCTGTCCTATTTGACTGAGCATAATACACTCAAGTGCCATCCACGTTATTGCAAATGATAGGATTTGTTTTCTTCTTATGGCTGCTCACTGCACTTTTTAAACTGGATTTCATTCTTCTTTTTTGTTTGTAGTTTCGCTATGTTCTTTCACCATAGCTCTCCTGGTTATGAGCAGTAGCTTGGTGTTAATCGATATGTACCTATATCTATCTATCTGTCTATCTACTTATCAAACAATCAATCATCTTTTTGTCTGCCCATCTGTCCTTGTGTACAGAACAGTCCTCCATATATCCTATATCACTTTCCTACACTCTGCTTCCAAAAATCCTGCAAATATCTATGCTGTAGAGAGAGCACTGGGTTCACAGAGACTCTTGCAGGTCGAGTCGGCCACGTGTACCTACAAAACCAGTAAATGGTTGTGCTGGGACTAGATCCCGTGTCTCTATCCTCCGTCCTCATTCATCTCTTATTAACTTGTTATCTTTAATTAGCCACATTCATTGACAAAGTGCTCCCTGAAAACCACAAGTATCATTCCACTGGCCTGTTGTAGGCAGAAGAGTAAACTTGTTGCTTTGCTCACCAATATGTTTGAAGGACATCAGCGTGATCACCGCCGATAGGACGTAGGGTCAAATAAAAAGGAACACCAATTTCTAGACAGGTGCAGTTGGGAGCTAAGAGTGTATTGTGGAGTGATGTGTTTATTTGAGTGTCCAAACTTCCCTCTTTAGGTGGTTATTAGATCTTCACATTCGTGAACATCATAAAACCCACTGATTTCAAAGGCCCAGATGTTTATTATTACAGCAACTCAGTTGTTGAGGTGAGACAAAATGAGAAGTATGTTGCTGCACCACTAAATCTATGGCTGGGAACTGCTGAAACCAAACAAAAAGAATTCACGGTGGCCTGATAGGGCTATTTTCTGCTGACTGTCTCTGGGGACTCAAACAGCATCCATTTGTTTGATTGTTTGTTTTTCAGTTTCAATCGTGTAGGGTACTTGTCCACACACCTTCGGCTTGTAGTTTTGTCTGTGACATTGGATCTCAAGTGAGTCTCCTGTAAGTAAGCACGTAGGTTTCTTGAGTTTTCATCCCTTCTTTTAACCTTGTGTCTTTTCCATGCAGCACTCAGTGCTTGACCTTTTATTCTGATGATTCAGAGCGGTGCACTGATTGCACTTAAAAGAATCTTTTTTATGATTAATCTAAAATCATGTGGAGAACATTATGTTTACTATGCTCCCCCGTTCTAAGTCCCCCCGAAAAACCTCTTCATTCGCTGTTGGTCAGCGTAGTTGGATGCTGTAGACCCCTTCAACATGTCCCCCCCCACAGACCCCGTTACAGTCGCTGACATCAGCGAGTAGTAAGATGGCATATGATCTCTATTAGTCTTATCTGTGTTGTACAGTACTCCCCATGCACCCCCGACCCCACATATTATACATGCTAATCCTAATGCCCCCATTCTTTCTCCCCACACTTATCCCTCCCTTCAGACCCGCCCAACCCAGTTCTTTTCCCTTTGGTAACTTTTAGTCAACTCACGTGGTCTGTGAGTCTGCTGCTGTTTTTTCCTTCAGTTTTTCTTTGTTGTTATACTCCACACATGAGTGAAATCACTTGGTACTTGTCTTACTCCGCCTGGCCTATTTCTCTGAACATACTACCTTCTAACTCCATCCACGTCATTGCAAATGGTAGTATTTGTTGTCTTCTTAAGGCTGCTTACTACTGTTTTTAAACTGGATTTCATTGTTCCTTCTTGTTTGTAGTTTAGCTAATTTATTCACCGTTCAACTGCTGGTTATGAACAATAGCTTTGTGTCAATCGATATGTAGCTGTATCTATCTATCTAAAGGTCTGTCTGTCTATCTATGAATCTATGTATCTATGTATCTATCTATATATCTATCTTCCTATCATCTATCTATGATGTCTATCATCTATCAATCTATGTACCTATCTATCTATCTTTCATCTCTCCTCTGTCTACCTATCTATCTATGAATCAATCATCTTTTTGTCTGCCCATCTATTCTTCTGTACAGAACAGTTAACAACATAGCCTATGTCTCTTCCCTACATTATGCTTCCAGAAATCTTGCAAGGTTACTAAGCCATAAGGAGAGCACTGTGTTCACCGATACACTTTCAGGTAGAGTCAGCCGCGTGTGCTTACAAAACCAGTAAATAGAGGTGAAAGTACTTGAACCCGTATCTCTGTCCTCTGTCCTCTAATACTTCCTGCTCTCTTGGTGACGTTATTTAGCCACATTCAGTGAGTAAGTGATCCCTGAAGACCACAAGTATCCTTCGTCTGGTCCGGTTGTCGACAGAAAAGTGTACTTGGTTCTTTGCACACCACCATGTTTGAGGGACATCGTTGTTATCACTGCTGATATGTGGAGGGACAAATATTAAGGAACACCTATTTCTGGACAGGAGCAGTTGGGAACAAAGAGTGTGTTGTGGAGTGAAGTGTTTATTTGAGTGTCCAAACTTCCCTCTTTAGGTGGTTATTACTTCTTTACATTCGTGAACATCATAAAAAGCAATGATTTTAAAAGCCCAGACACATATTATTACAGCAATTCATTTGTTGAGGTGAGAGGAAATGAGAAGGAAGTTGCTTCACGACTAAATCTATGCCTGAGCACTGCTGAAAACAGACAAAAAGAATTCATTGTGGCTTGATAGGGCTATTTTCTACTGACTCTCTCTGGGGACTCAAACAGAATCCGTTTGTTTCTTTGTTTCTCAGTTTCACTTGTATAGGGTACCTGTCCCCAACCCTTCAGCTTGTAGTTTGTCTGTGTCCTTGGATCTCAAGTGAGTCTCCAGTAAGGGAGCACGTAGGGGGTCTTGAGTTTTCATCAGTTCTTCTAACCCTGTGTCTTTTGTTTGGAGCACTCAAAGCCTGTACTTTTATTCTGATATTTGAGAGCTGTGCTCTTACTGCACTTTGAAATTTTTTTTGTTCTCATTAATATACAATCACATGCAGAACATTATGTTTTCCAGTCTAACACCTTCACCAAGTCCCCCCAAATCCCAGTTACAGTCGCTGTCCATCAACATGTACTAAGATGCTGTAGAATCACTACATGTCTTCTCTGTGTTGTACAGCCCTACCCATGATCCCCCACCCTACACATTATTCATGCTAATTCTAATGCTCCCATCCTTTTTCCCCGCCCTTATTACTCCCTTCCCACAAACCCTACCCAGTCCCTTTCTCTTTGGTAACTGTTAGTCCACTCTCGGGTTCTGTGAGTCTGCTGCTGTCTTTTCCTTCTGGTTTTCTTTGTTATCATACTCCACACATGAGTGAAATCATTTGGTACATGTATTTCTCCGCCTGGCCTATTTGACTGAGCGTAATACCCTCTAGCTCCATCCACGTTTTTGCAAATGATAGGATTTGTTTTCTTCTTATGGCTACTTACTGCACTTTTTAAACTGTATTTCATTCTTCTTTTTTGTTTGTAGTTTCGCTATGTGCTTTCACCATTGCTCTCCTGGTTATGAGCAGTAGCTTTGTGTTAATCGATATGTACCTATATCTCTCTATCTGTCTGTCTATTTATCAATCAATTAATCTTATTTTTGTCTGCCCATCTGTCCTTGTGTACAGAAGAGTTAACCACATAGACTATATCACTTTCCTGCACTATGCTTCCAAAAATCCTACAAATTACGTAGGCTGTAGAGAGAGCACTGGGTTCACCGAGACACTTGCAGGTCGAGTCGGCCACGTGTACCTACAATACCAGGAAATGGTTGTGCCAGGGCTTGAACCCTTGTCTCTATCCTCTGTCCTCTTTCATCTCCTTCTAAGTTGCTGTCTGAATTTAGCCACATTCATTGATTAAGTGCTCCCTGAAGACCACAAGTATCATTCCTCTGGGCCTGTTGTCGACAGAAAAGTAAACTTGTTGCTTTGCTCACCACCATGTTTAAAGGACATCAGCGTGATCACCGCCGATAGGACGGAGGGTCAAATATAAAGGAACAGCAATTTCTAGACAGGAGCTGTTATGACCTAAGAGTGTATTGTGGAGTGACATGTTTATTTGAGTGTCCAAACTTCCCTCTTTAGGTGGTTATTAGATCTTCACATTGGTGAACATCATAAAACCCACTGATTTCAAAGGCCCAGATGCTTATTATTACAGCAACTCAGTTGTTGAGGTGAGAGAAAATGAGAAGTATGTTGCTGCACCACTAAATCTATGGCTGGGAACTGCTGAAAACAAACAAAAAGAATTCACGGTGGCCAGATAGGTCTATTTTCTGCTAACTGTCTCTGGAGACTCAAACAGAATCCATTTGTTCGATTGTTTGTTTTTCAGTTTCACTCGCGTAGGGTACTTGTCCACACACCTTGGTCTTGTAGTTTGTCTGTGTCCTTGGATCTCAAGTGAGTCTCCTGTAAGTAAGCACGTAGGTGTCTTGAGTTTTCATCCCTTCTTTTACCCCTGTGTCTTTTGTTTGCAGCACTCAGTGCCTGACATTTTATTCTGATGATTCAGAGCTGTGCACTTATTGCTCTTAAAGTATATTTTTTATCATTAATCTACAATCACGTGAAGAGCATTATGTTTACTAGGATCCCCCTTTCAGCAAGTCCCCCAGAGAATCCTCTTACAGTACGTGTCCATCAGCGTAGTTGTGTGCTGTAGACCACTTCACCATGTCCCCCCACACACACCCCGTTACAGACGCTGTCCATCAGCGTGTAGTAAGATGCTGTAGAATCTCTAATTTTCTTCTCTGTGTTGTACAGCCCTCCGCATGCCTAGCCGACCCCACGCATTATTCATGCTAATAATAATGTCCCCTTTCTTTGTTCCCACCCTTATGCCTCCCTTATCACCCACCCGGCCCAGTCCTTTTCCCTATGTATCTGTTAGTCCACTCTCTGGTTCTGGGATTCTGCTGCTGTTTTTTTTCATCAGTTTTTTTTTGTTTTTATACTCCACACATGAGGAAAATCATTTGGTACTTGTTTTTCTCCTCCTGTCCTATTTCACTGAGCATAGTACCGTCTAGCTCCACCCACATCATTGTAAATGGTAGGATATGTTTTCTTCTTATGGCTGCTTACTGTACTTTTTAAACGGGATTTCATTCTTCCTTTTTGTTTGTAGTATCACTCTGTGCTTTCACCATTTATCTCCCGGTTATGAGCAATAGCTTTCTGTTAATTGATATGTGTCTGTATCTATCTATCTATCTATCTGACTGTCTGTCTGTCTATCTATCTATCTATCTATCTATCTATCTATCTATCTATCTATCTATCTATCTATCTATATCTATCTATCTATCTATCTACCTATATTCCTCTCTATCTATCATGACTATCATCTATCTATCATGTCTATCATCTATCTGTCGTCTGTCTTCTATCTATCTATCTATGAAACAATCATCTTTGTGTGTGCCCTTTTATCCTTATGTACAGAACAGTTAAAAACATCACCTATGTCACTTTCCTACATTATGCTTCCAAAAATCTTGTAAGGTGAGTAGGCCGTATTGAGAGCACTGGGTTCACTGAAACACTTGCAAGTCGAGTCAGCAACGTGTGCTTTCAAAACCAGTAAATGGTGGTGCAGGGACTTGAACAAATATCTCTGTCCTCTGTCCTCTTTTCCCTCCTTCTCGCTTGCTGACTGTATTTAGCCACATTAATTGACTATGTGCTTCCTGAAGACCACAAGTATCCTTCCTCTGGTCCTGTTGTAGACAGTAAAGTATACTTGGTGCTTTGCTCACCACCATGTTTGAGGGACATCGGCGTGATCACCGCTGATATAATGGAACGACATATGAAAATGAACACGAATTTCTGGAGAGGAGCAGTTGGGAGCAAAGAGTGTGTTGTGGAGTGACGTGTTTATTTGAGTGTCCAAACTTCCCTCTTTATATAGTTATTACTTCTTTACATTCATGATCATCATAAAACCCACTGATTTCAAAGGCCCAGACAGATATTTTTACAGCAATTCAGTTGTTGAGTTCTGAGAAAATGAGAAGGACGTTGCAGTACCACTAAATGTATGGCTTGGCACGGATGAAAAAAAAGAAAAGAATTCACGTCGGAAAGATAGGGCTATTTTCTACTAACTGTCTCTGGGGACACAAACAGAGTCCATTTGTTTGATTGTTTGTTTTTTAGTTTCACTTGTGTTGGGTACCTGTCCTCACCCCTTCGCCTTTTAGTTTGTCTGTTTCCTTGGATCTCAAGTGAGTCTCCTGTAAGGGAGCACATAAGTGGTCTTGAGTTTTCGTCCTTCTTTTAACCCTGCATCTTTTGATTTGGATCTCTCAAAGCCTGTCCTTTTATTCTGATGATTCAAGGCTGTTCCCTTATTGCACTTAAAAAATTTTTTTTATCATTAACCTACAATCACGTGAAGAACATTATGTTTTCTAGGCTCCCCCGTTCACCTAGTCCCCCACAAAAACCTCTTACAGTTGCTGTCAATCAGCAGAGTTGGATGCTGTAGACCCCTTCACCATGTCCCCCAGCACACACCCCGTTACAATCGCTGTCCATCAGCGAGTAGTAAGATGTTGTAGAATCTCTACTTCTCTTCTTTGTGTCGTACAGCCTTCTCCATGCCCACCTGAACCCACGCATTTTACATGCTAATCCTAATCTCCCATTTCTTTCTCCCCGCCCTTATCCCTCCCTTCCCACCACCCTGACTAGTCCTTTTCCCTTTCGTAACTGTTAGTCCACTCTCGGCTTCTGTGAGTCTGCTGCTGTTTTTTTCCTTCAGGGTTTCTTTGTTGTTATACTCCACACGAGTGAAATCATTTGGTTCTTGTCTTTCTCCGCCTGGCCTATTTCACTGAGCATACTACCGTCTTGCTCCATTCACTTCATTGCAAATGCTACCATTTGTTTTCTTCTTATGGCTGGTAACTGCAGTTTTTAAACTGGACTTCATTCTAACTTTCTGTTTATAGTTTCGCTATGTGTTTTCACCACTGATCTCCTGGTTATGAGCAATAGCTTTGTGTTAATCGATATGTATCTATATCTATCTATCTATCTATCTGTCTGTCTGTCTGTCTATCTATCCATCCTTCTATCTTTGTTACTATCTATCTATCTATCTATCTATCTATCTATCTATCTATCTATCTATCTATCTATCTATCTATCTATCTATCTATCTATCTATCAATCTATCTTTCTTTCTATCTATCTATCTATCTATCTATCTATCTATCTATCTATCTATCTATCTTCTTATCATCTATCTCTCATGTCTCCCTTCTATGTATGTATGTATCTATCTATCATCTACCATCTATCTATCTATCTATCTATCTATGAATCAATCATCTTTTTTTCTGCCTATCTTTCCTTATGTACAGAACAGTTAACAACATCGCCTGTGTCACTTCCCTACATTATGCTTCTAAAAATCTTGCAAATTAACTAGGACGTAGGGAGAGCACTGGTTTCACTGAGACACTTGAAGGTCGACTCTGCCACGTGTGCTTACAAAACCAGTGCATTGTGGTGCAGGGACTTGAACCCGTATCTCTGTCCTCTTTCCTCTTTTACCTCCTTCTCACTTGCTGACTGTAATTTGTCACATTAATTGACTAAGTCCTCCCTGATGACCACAAGTATCCTTCCTCTTTGCCTGTTGTAAACAGAAAAGTATCCTTTGGTACTTTGCTCATCACCAAGTTTGAGGGACATCGGTGTGATCACCGCTGATAAGAGGAGGGACAAATAAAAATGAACACCAATTTCTAGACAGGAGCAGTTGGGTACAAAGAGTGTGTTGTGGAGTGACGTGTTTATTTGAGTATCCAAACTTCCCTCTTTAGGTGGTTATTACTTCTTTACATCATAAAACATCATAAAATGAACATCATAAAACCCACTGATTTCAAAATCCCAGACGCATATTATTACAGCAATTCAGTTATTTAGGTGAGAAAAAATGAGAAGGACGTTGCTGTACCACTAAATCTATTTCTGGTCGTAGCTCAAATCAAACAAAAAGAATTCACGGTGGCAAGATTGGTCTATTTTTTACTGACTGTCTCTGGGTACTCAAACAGAATGCATTTGTTTTGTTGTTTGTTTCTCTGTTTCACGTTCATTGGGTACCTGTCCCCGCCCCTTCAGCTTTTAGTTTGTCTGTGTCCTTGGATCTCAAGTGAGTCTCCTGTAATGGAGCACGTAGATGATCTTGAGTGAAAGATAGCTTTCTTTAGTATGATGCTTTCCTATCTACATCCCTACGTATCTCTTCATCTGTCTGTGTAATCTATCTTCCTATCTATCTCTCATCTATCTTTGTATGGTCTATCACATATCTACTATCATCTGTGTATCAATCTAATTAATCTATCATCCATATGTATGTATATCAGTCCAATCTATGTATCAATCATCTGTCTGTCTATGTATCTGTTTTCTCACTTTTGTCATCATTCTGTCACTTGGTGCACTTTGATTCCTCTGTGTCCTTCTCAGTCTCAATTCCTTGTGTTTGTTTATGTGAGTTAGCTGTGTGTTTGGGTCTTGAGAGGAGTGGCCTTGTGTGGGAACTTCTCCTGCATAGGTGGCACGAGTCTGCAGTGTGTGGATAGTGTGGTTGGCGGGCTGGGCTCTTGAATCTGTGTGGGACAGGGCCCTCCAGCTGCTCTGTCCCAGGGCCGTTCCTGCAGTGGCAGCTACGTGTGGTGCAGGGAATATCCGAGGCCCAACGTAGGGAGCACCCTGGCGGGCCTGCGGGTCCAAGGCAGGTGAATGCCCAGTTGTAGGTCTTTATGCCTGTGCACTAATGTCACCTCGGCAGCCCTGCTTGGTGGCCCATCTTCAGAGAGCATGCGTGTAGTCACTGGTTAAGGGAAATGCCTTTTGGTGACACGTGGGGCTCTTGTGGGCCGGTGGCTCATGGGATTGCTAAGGTGGCAGGCCAGCTAGCTTTTGGGGAAACTGCTCCCCTCTGCTGTCAAGGTGTAAGTGGAGTTTCAGTGCATTTAGGCATTTAGATGTGAGTGACGTCTTTGTGTAATGGAATAGTAGCGTTGAGAGCTATGTTTCCATTCATATGAAAAGGGTGCTGAGCATAAAGTGTTGGGTGATGGTGGTAGGAATTCTAGGAATGTTTATGTCCATGCACTTATTTATTTTCTGTTAAGGGAGGTGTTTCTGAAGTAAATTTTGCACACAGCTGAAGGTGTTGCATAAGGTCATCCCACATCAGCCATGGTGAGATGAAGTGGTGTAGAAGAATTAAAGCCTGTACAAGTCGGCCTGATAAGTAGGAGACACACCATTTGTGCTCTTTGCTGCTCTCCTGTCCTGGCTTATTACCTTAACTATCTTGATGGTTCAGAGTGGTCCCAGCAACATTTCCAGCAATATCTTTCTAAAATTGCATAGAAACACTTGACAAAGTTATCCCCAGATTCTAGTGGAAAATTTTACTCTTTCTGGTCATAGTTTGCAAGATGTTTGCCCTGTCCTGCTTTCCTTTGTTACTTTTTCATCTCTCCTGTGATTGTAGACTGATAGGGGAAGTGGTGTACACACACACACGCACACGTTCAGACACACACACACACAGCAGATGGTTAACAGAGACCCCAGTAAGCGGAAACTGTAGTTCACACTTTAAAAAAGAAATGTGCATAAGTTGTGCTCCTGGTGTCCCCCATACGGAGCAGAGTTCAAAATGCAGAGGTGGTTGGACACAGATACCTATGCAGACAGCTGACCACGTATATGTATGCGTAGGCTCTCTCCATCCACCGTCTAAGTGCATCTCTGTTTACCTACATATCTATGTTAGTCTACTCAAACTGATAACCAGAGTGTCATCGAGTGGGGGTTTCATCCATAGACACTTATTTCTCCCTATTCTGGAAGCAGAAGTCCAAGTCCAAGGCAGTTTCAGTTCCTGGTGAGGTCCCTTCTTCTGCCTTGCATACGGCCAAATCCCTGCTGTGTCCTCACAGGGTCGAGGGAGAAAGTTCTGTCCTCAGTTCCTCTTAATAGCACTGATTGCATAATGGCAGCTCCACTCACACCCTCATGATATCTTCCAAACCCAATTACCTCCAAAGACCCCACCTCCCAATACCATGACAGTGGGGTTTAGGGCTTCAACCCTGTCTCAGTTCAAATATGAACTTATGTGTGTGTATGTGTGTGTGTGTGGGGGGTGTATGTGTGTGGGTGTGGTGGTGGTGGGGGGTTAGAGGAGCAGAAGATGGTGAGGTGAGGGCCCAAAAATTCAGTTCATAACTCTGTATCTATCATCTAACTGTCTAATCTAACCTACCTATATCATCTATCCTATCTAGTATATCATCTGTCATCTATATATATCTTATCTGTCATCTCTGTCAATCTATTCGTCTAACCTATGAATATCTCTCATCTATCTAATGTATATATTTCTAATTTATCATCTATCACCTGTCATCTACTTGTCGTCAACTTTTTGTCTACCCATCTATCCTTATTTACAGAACAGTGTAAGATAATTCTAGCTGAAATGAGCAGGTGAAGAGAGGCAACAAAGGTCCCAGTAGTTTATTTGAATGCAAATACCTGGGCGAGATTAACCCTTTCTATAGAAATGGAGTCTGGGTATCCACACTTAAGCAGATAGGCAGCGAGATTTTAAAGAAGGCAGGGGGAGGCAGAGCTTAGATTTACAGCAGCACGAAGATTGGCTAGCCCAAGGCATATTTTTCAGGTTGTGAGGGGGCAACAGCCAAGAACTTCGCCAGATCATCAGTGTCAGATGTGGGAGGGGGCAGCAGCTGGAGACATTGGCACATCATCAGTGTCTGACTTGCTCCTCCCATCAGTGCTCCAGGCTTACAAACAGTTAACAACACGGCTATCTAACATGGCTATTTATCTATCTATGTATCTATCTATGTATCTATGTATCTATCTATCTATCTATCTATCTATCTATCTATCTATCTATCTATCAACTATCTATTCAATCTATCTATACCTATCATCTATCCTATCTAATCTATCATCTATCTATCTGTCCTATCTGTCCTATCTATCTATCATCATCTTTTTGTCTTCCCAACTATCCTTATGTACAGAACAGTTCACAAGATTTCTTATATGTCACTTCCCTACTTATGTTTCCAAAAGCCTGCAAGGTAACTCGGCCCTAGAGACAGACAGCACTGGGTTCATCGAGACATTTGCACATCAAGTCAACAGCGTGTGACTAGAAAACTGGTAAATGGTGGTGCGGGGACTTCAACCCATATCTCTGTCCCCGGTCATCTTTGCCCTCCTTGCTGACGGTATTCTAGCCGCATTTGTTGACTGACTGCTCCCTGAAGACCACAAGCATCCTTCCTCTTGTCTTTTTCAGTAATTTATGCCATTGTATGGAATGCTTTTCCCTCAGATATCTGGTCCTGTCACCTCCTTCTAGACTGTTCAAGTCCCACCTCCCTGGTGAGTCTTACCTTGTCCACTGTTTATTTTGAAAGCCCTGCTTCTCCCTGCCCATAATCTCAGTCCTCCATATCCTGCTTTTTATTCTTCATAGTGTTTGTTACCGGCTTAGCTACCAGAGAACTTACAGATGTTTATTGCCTCTTTCCTCCCCTCCAACTACAACGTGGTCTCCACAGGTTAGGAATTCTGCCTGTATTAAGTCTGGTGGAGACCCTGCAGACTCCAGGGTCAGCGAGATGTGGGCACAGTTGTAACTCAACGTGGTTTGACATGTTAGCAGTTTAGGTTAGATTCAGGCCAGGCAGTCATTAAGGAGGATCTTTTCTGATATTACTAAGCTACTTGACATATTCTAAGTAAGCATAAATTTTCTATAATAACACAGCGGGTAGAAGCACTTCCTTCTGTCGTTCCTCCAGCCTCGAGGTCCTGGATGCCAAATCCGTTCTCTCGTGGGGAAGTGGGAATGTGTGACTATGATTGGCCAAATTCTTAAATTACACAATTCACACACATACAGAATTAAACATGTTTAAAATCCAAAATGATAAGAGTGGTTTCCTGTGCCACAGCAGGGATTCCCTAGCCTCCAGTGACCTCAGAGCAGTGGGAGAGGAGAGGGAAGGGGCCACATAAGCCAACCCGGTCTCCTTCCTCTGGACTAGCCTCCCCCAGGGTTTTCATCCATTAAACGCTCATCACGCAGACCTCGCGGTGAGCATGCACAGTCATAAAACGTGGCTACTTCCACATCCCAGTCACTGGAGCATGGAACACATTGCATAGTTAAGTGTGGCTCAGAACATTATCACTCATGTATGTGTGTTCTTCCTCTGTCGCCGAGTCAATGAGTAAACAGAACAGAGGCATACAATCAAGAGCAGGGTTTAGTGTGAATATATATTATATACACACATATTGTGGGAAAGATTTTGTTAAATGGAAAGGAGGACAAATGCCTTGCCTGGAGCCGGAAGAGACCTGTAGGTGCAGATGGCAAAGACTGTGGCGTGTTCCCCGGGTCAGAGCCCAAGTTAGCGGTAGGGCGTGGCCTTCTGCAGAGCTTCCCACGGCATCGTCTGTGTTCAGAGCTGACCGGAGGATGACTGCCCGTGCAGTGGGTGTCTGATATGTGTAGGAGGCCGTCGGTGGTGATGCCCATGTCCTGGTGTTTGGCCCGGTGTGGACCGGAAGATGACGGCTAGAGACGGTGTGGTCGTGTCCATTGGCTCATCTTGAGGGTCAGAGTGAGCCTTCGGGCCAGCGCTTATATGGCCCACTGCGTTTTCTGGGGCATGCTGGGACAAGTAGTTGCCTTTCCAGTTGGCGGTGGCATGTCATTGGGTCCTAGTCCAGCTTGCGGTTAGGTACAATGCCGTCGTCTGTGCCTCCCACGGCATCGTGTGGGGCCAGGGGAAAGAGGACGATGACCGCCCACGTGGTGGGTGTCTGAGGTGTGCCTGAGGGAGGTGATGGTGATGTGCACGGCCTCGTGTGTGGCTCTGTGGGGCTAGTAGGTGCTTTTCCCGGGGGCGGTGGCATGCCCATTGGGTCATCATCCAACTTGAGGGTAGGTCCGAGTGCTTCATCAGTGCCTCCCATGGCATCGTGTGGGTCCAGGGTAGTCCAGAGGATGACTTCCCTTGTGGTGTGTGTATGTGGTGCACAGGAGGATGGCGGTGCTGCTGCCCACGGCCTCGTGTGGGGCTGGGGGGAACGGAATATGACGGCTATCGAGGGGGGTCTCGTATCCCATAGGCTCATCTTGAGCGTCAGCATCAGCCTTCGAGCCGGCGCTTGTGGTGCCCTATTCCTTGTCTGGGGCTGGGGGGCAGTTGTAGGTGCCTTTCCCGAGGGTGGTAGTGTTGTCCTTCGGGTCCAAGGCTGACTTACGGGTAAGGCTGAGGCCGTCGTTTGTGCCTTCCACAGCATCATATGGGTCCAGGGGAGACCAGATGATGACGGCACGCGCGGTGGGTGTCTGGGCGCAGAGAAGTCCGGCAGTGGTGCTGCCCACAGGCCCGTGCATGGCCGGGGGCGACTTAAAGTTGACAGCCATCGAGGCAGGTGTCCTGTCCATGGGCTCATCTCGAGCGTCATTGCCGGCCCTCGGGCTAAAGGTGGTGCTTAACACGGCCTTGTGCGGGGCCAGGGAGGACCGGAAGATGATGGCCAGCAATGGTGGCATCGTGTCTATTGGCTCGTCCTGAGCATCACAGCCAGCCATCGGGCCGGTGCTTGTGCTGCCCAAGGCCTTGTCTGTTGGCTGACTCTGGATGGTGATGTTGCAGAAGCAGAACACCTTGAGGCAGGCTGGTAGTGGTGCTCTTGCGCCCTGCACAGGAGGAGCTCGTCTGGGTGGTCTCTCTACAGCCGTCTGCTGGGAGCTTAGGATGGTCCAGAGGCCCAGGACTGCTCCCCAAGGCAGTGGGAAGTCTGCTGGGAAGAGTGAGAAAAGCCAGCTGCTAAAGGCACAGGATCCCGGTGGAACAGCCTGTGACCAGGGCAGCAGGCAGGTGCAGGGTGCTCCCTGGTAGTAGGGGTAGAGTGCAGCGCCCCGTGGAAGGGAAGGAATGGTGGGCGAAGAAGGTGGCGCTGGGGAGGCGGCGGGCGGTGTGGAGCACGAACCTAAGGAAGGAGGAAAGAGTCCACACAGAAAAATGGGTTGTGGTGTGCACCAAATGATCTGAGGAAAGGGTCTGAAGCTAGGGAGAGGGCCTCCTTTACCACTAACTCTTCTCAGGCCAAGCACGCACTGACCTGCCCAGCTAGGGCGACCCTGGTATGCATGTCACCAGGGGATGCATCACAAAGTGGCCTGGGCTGCTGTAACGTCACCCAGGCACTGCATCACAACACCAAGATTGCCTTAAGCACACCAGCCCCGCCCAGAGACCCTGGGCCAAGGCCACAGTGCGTCCCCAAGGCCAACCCCTGTAGAATCCCTAGTACCTGGGACTGCCCTCTGAAGGCCTTACAAGTGTTTGGACCATCGTTACCACTATGCGGACAGTCGAGGGCTGCAGTGCCCACGTCTGTCAGAGCTAAGCGCGCCCGAGTGCCCGCTCTGAATTGTCTCTGCACCAGTAGTGCTGCGGGCGTCAAGTGCCTTGCCTCCTCTGACTCCCACGATCACGGAGGCCAGGGCCTGCTCACAGCCAGGTGCGGAGCCACCCAGAGGCTGCCCGGTGTACGGCCTGCGCTTTCCCGGGACTTCCTAGCTTCTCTGGGACACCTGGAGCCAGGCATGCCTTCTCGGCCATGGCCAGCCAGGTGGCTGACTTCTGAGGACGGCACAGACCCCATTACGTGCCTTTCTAGTTAGCGGGCAGGTTCTTCCTTTGCTTCTCAAAGAAAGCATAGGTCGGGGACCACCGGGTCTCAGCAGAGCCACATCCCGCATTCTGACTGGGCACGGCCGCCCAGATATTCTCTCTGATCTAGTTTTGGGGGCCTGTGTCTCGTACGTGAATAAGACAACACAGTAAACTGGGAAACACTTTTTATTTTTAAAATGCTTCTCCTTTAGACTCTTGGTCTCGATGGTGTCGCTGTTCTTGCCCATCAGCCATGCTGGATGCTTGCGGGGCAACCTCGCCTCCTCTCAGCAGTCAGCCTCTCCATTCCCGGTCCTGACAGTTCATCCTTTATGTTATAACCTGTAAAGTTCGTGTCCCGTGTCAGTAACCCTGCTTCTAGTTTCTCAGGTCTTTCCTTGTGGACCTAGGCCCTGCTTGCTCACTGCTTCACTGCGGAAGCACTGACATTGTTCCAGAATAAAATGTGAAATTCTCCAGCCCCGACACACGGTCTGGCCTTCACTTTGTCTACATCTCCATCCTATGAGCCAAGCTCCCTGCTCCTTGAAAAGATCCTGTCTCGTGCCTTTTCTTCTGTGAACTATTTCCTCTGGGGGTTCCCACCTCTTGCCTCTGGCTTTTAAGACATTTCACCCCAGCAGAAGAACATGGATCATTGAAGACACACCTCTCTAGTTACCTCCTCTTGCAGGCTTCCCATGCACTCTCACTTAGGTGTGCCCTCCTCTCCCTTCTCCGTACTTGGTGAGAACCTCCCTTATCAAATGTGAGTGTGTCAGCTCATGCACATCTGTCTTCGGGTCACGGGATCTGTTGAACAGTGGTGACAGCGAATGACTGGACTTGGCTTCAAAGCTCATCTGCCTGTTCAGTGGTACCTAATGCCACTTGCTCCTCTGCCAAACGTTCGTTATGTTCCAATCCGTGCGGAACATAAATGCTGGCGGGATGCCACTGATGAACCCTCAGTCCCTGCTGTTTATGCCTCTGGGTGCTGAGGGAGAAGCCCAGCGAACCAAGCCCATGACCTTATCTTTAACGGCAATGAGCACAGAGTGTGTGGGGCAGGCCCCAGCTTCTTCTACTCCTGCTGCTGCGACTGCTGCTGCTGCTGTGATGACTCCTCTCTCTGGCCCAGTGGGGTAAGTTTCCAGATCTCTTCTTGTTCTCTGCCTGTGTCTTCTCCATAGTTGTGTTGTTTTGTTGTATTTGGGCGGCTGCTTTCATGTCTCTGAAGGAATTAAGTATGGGTGTCAGAAGTCCCTTGTGTCAGTTTTCATTGTACTGTACCATCTTCTATTTCTGCGTCTTTTGGTATTCTCCCACTGCTACTGCTTTTCCTCTGAGAGGAAATGTGGCACAGGCATGTTGTAGACAGAAGAGTAAACTTGGTGCTTTGCTCACCACCAACTTTGAGGGACGTTGGCATCACTGCTGATAGGAGGAGGGACAGGTAAAAAGGAACACCGAGTTCTAGATGGGAGCAGGTGGGAGCAAAGAGTGTGTTGTCGAGTAACGTGTTCTGTTGGGCATGCAAACTTCCTTCGGTATCTGGTTATTGCTTCTTTACATTCGTAAACATCATAAAATCCACTGATTTCAAAAGCCCAGATGCACATTATTACAGCAATTCAGTTGTTGAGGTGAGAGAACATGAAAAGTTCCTCCCTATACCACTGAATCAATGACTGGGCACTGCCAGAACTGAACACAAAGCATCCACGGTTGCAGGAAGGGCTATTTTCTACTGACTGTCTCTCTGGGCACTCAAACAGAGACACTTTTTTTTTTTGGTGTCAGTAATGTACAATTACTTTAGCAACATTGTGGTACTAGACTCCCCCTCCTCAACCCTCCCCACCATTATCAAGTCCATTATCCACACTCCATTACAGTCGCTGTCCATCAGTATAGTTAGATGCTATAGAATCACTACCTGTCTTCTGTGTGTTATACTTCAATCCTCGTGGCCCACCACCCCCTACATTACGTTTGTGGATCGTAATGCCCCTTTACACCCTTAGCCCTCCCTTCCCACTCATCCTCCCAGGTCCCTTTCCCTTTGGTAACTGTAAGTCCATTCTTGGGTTCTGTGAGTCTGCTGATGTTTTGTTCCTTCCCGTTTTTGCTTTGTTCTCATACCTCACAGAGGAGTGAAATCCTTGGATACTTGTCTTTCTCCAACTGCCTTATTTCACTGAGCATAACAACCTCTTGCTCCATCCGTGTTCTTGCAAATGGTGGTAGGATTACTTTTCTTCTTATGGCTGAATGATATTCCATGGTGTGTATGTACAACCGCTTCTTTATCTGTCGGGAGCCGTAGGCCATAGAAACAATGGTCTCTCCCTTTTCACCTAAGCCTCTAGTTCCTCAAGCCTGCACCATTTAGGAAACATCAATTAACCCAGCTTGCGATTAGATCACTGGGATAGAGATTATGCAGCTGCCATGATAACATCTCCTCCTTAGTTAAACCTTCTGTCTTTTCTCAGTAATCCCCCACCCATGATCTTTTCCAGAGAACATTCCTCAGTTAGGTATCCTAGCAACCTAGATAAACCTTGCCACTTCAGCTGGGGCTGTTTCCCCTTCCTAGTTCCTATATAATATTGCTTGTAAAAATAAACATTGAGACTTTGATCAGACTTTCGACTTTGTCTCCTTCTTTGTGTCTGGTTTGTCTCTCATCCAGGTTAATTCCCCTCGAGCCCTTGTTGAACTCCCCACAGGCCGGGGCATGTGGCACCCAACGTGGGGCTCGAGGTATGAAGCCTGATCTGGACATCGCTAATATGGACGGGCGTCCTTCTTTCTTTGGATCACCACCCCACCGGTTATAGAAGATTCGCATGAAGATCACCACAGGAGTACCCGCCTGTGACACAGATCGATAAAGGTAAGGAATGCGACGCAGTCATGGGTCAAACACTAAATAAGCATGAGTTATTTGTTAAGGGACTTAAGGCTTCTCTCAAGACATGAGGAATACGGGTTAAGAAAAAATATTTAGTTAAATACTTTATCTTGCTAGAGGATGTCTGCCCATGCTTCCCCCAGGAAGAAACTATGGATGAAAAACAGTGGCGACGAGTTGGCAACTGTGTCAATGATTATTATCATTCCTTTGGCCCTGAGAAGGGCCCAGTGCAGGTATTTTCTATTGGAATCTCATAAACGATATGTTGCAGGTCCGCCACTGTCACCCAGATGTTTCAAAGATTGTTGACGATAGTGAAAATTATTTGAAGGGAAAGTTTAAAACCAGTCAGACTTCTTTCCAAAAAAGGAAGTCTCCGAGGAACTTCGTCCTTCCTCCCCAGCCTCTAATTGTCCCTCTGTCTCCATTCCCATGCCCGAGGTTAAGGGTGATCCACCGTCTAGCGGACCCCCAATATCTATTTACCCAGTCCTTTCCGGTCTCAAGTCAAGCAGCCCTGATGATGATCCAATCCACCCTGAAGAGGGGGCCAAATTAAAAGACGCTGCCGGTAAGCACCATAATCTTGATTAGTCCCCTCAAGCACCTTTAGGTGCAGGTCCACCACCCTATAACATACAACTCCCTATAACATACCACTGCCCTATGACATACCACCCCATTTAACAAGCCACTGTTAAACTCTCTCTGGAGGTGCAGTCCCTTAAGGCACTGCTTCAGATCAAAAGAGAGAGATCCCAATTGCTTAGGTAATTACGTGACCTTGACTTAGAAATAAGCTCCCCCCCGACCCCCCAGTTCAGAAAATAAAAGTAAGTTCCCCCTCTGCTCCCCCCGTTCAGAAAGTTAAAACCAAAAATAAAACCCTTCATGTCTTCCTGGTGACCCGATCCCAAACTAGACCAACCGTGGGAGAACTGACTGAGGGAGAGCCAAGTGAGGGTGAGCCACGAGAATCAGAAGGGGCAGATACGGATGCAGAAGAGCCTATAGCCCAGCTTGAGTCAGAAAACACTGAGGAAGAGGACGAGAATGCAACTTCAACCATTAGGACTCAGCGGAACCGCCACCTTAAATTTAAAAGTATAAAAGACTTGAAGAATGCTGTTTTCTCATATGGCATGTTGCCCCCTTTACTATTTCATTGTTAGAGTCCATAAGTGAAGACTGGCTTACAGTTAATGATTGGGACATGTTAACTAAAGCCACCTTAACAAGAGGTGACTTTCTCTTATGGAAAGCTGATTACACTGAAAGATGCCAGGATACTCCAAACTGCAATATGGCTGCCGGCGGTCCTTCCAAATCCTGGATGTTAGACAAACTTCTGGGCAATCGCCCCTATGACACAAATGAAAAACAGGCTAAGTTTTCTTCAGGCTTACTCATACAAATCCAACATGCAGCCCTTAAGGCCTGGAAGAGCCTCCCTTCTAAAGGGTTGGTTATTACCTCTCTTGCCAAGGTTAGACAGGGGCCGCAGGAACCTTACAGTGAATTCATAGGCCGCCTTATAGAGGCCGCCGAACGCCTCATGGGAAGGGAGGAAACAGATAATGAATTCATTAAACATCTTGCTTTTGAAAATGCTAATTCAGCTTGTCAAGCAGGTATGCTTCCTATCACAGCGGCAAAAATTTCTCTGATATTATAAAACTTTGTGCCGATGACCCAACCTCTCACAATATTGAAATAGCCGTAGGAAGAGCTCTTAAAGAGTTTACTCAGGGAGCCAGGCCCAAGACTTGCATTAATTGCAAGCAAACAGGTCATTTTTTAAGAGAGTGCACAGCCCCTAGGACCGAACGATCGCTCCCATCATTCCTGTGATGGTGATGCAAATGGGGTAAGCATTGGGCCTCCGAATTCCAATCCAAGGATGATATACAGGGTAATCCTCTGCCTCCGAAGAAGGGAAACTTGATAAAGGGCCCACCTCAGGGCCCCAAAACCTACCCAGGACAGAACCCTGGTGTCATCAGTTTCATTCCCCAGTCAGTCCAAAATCCAGCGTCACTATCCTCTCTGGAGCAACCGCCGGTAGTGCAAGACTGGACCTCTGTTCCACATCCCAGTCAATATTGACCCCATAAATGGGAAATCAGATTCTTTCAATGGGGATTTTTGGCCCTTTGCCGCAAGGCACCTTTGTTCTGATAATGGTTTGTGCCAGCTCCACTATTCAGAGCCTCACTATTTCTCCAGGAGTCATTGACAATGATTATACTGGAGAAATTAAATTTATGGCTACAGCCTTTCAGGGACCAATTACCATTTCCCCTGGCCAATGGATTGATCAATTAATATTACTCCCTCTCGATGATAAAAATCCGAGCTATAAGCAAAAGAGAGGCCCCCATGGGTTTGGATCATCAGATGTTTATTGGGCACAATAGATCACTCAAAAAAGACCCCTTCTTAACTTAAAATTAAAAGGTAAAACCTTTGAAGGCCTTATAGATACTGGCGTGGATGCCACAATTATTTCCAGTAAGGATTGGATTTCATCTTGACCTCTCACCGCTTCCATGACTCACCTTAGAGGTATTGGACAGACCTCCAAGCCCCTACAAAGCTAAAAAGTTATTCAATGGGAAGATGAAGTAGGCACTCATGGTACTGTCCAGCCCTACGTGGTTGCAGGCCTACCTATCAACCTCTGGGGCAGAGATATTCTCTCTCAAGTGAAGCTCATTATGTGCAGCCCTAATGAACTAATCCCTCACCAGATGCTCAATCAAGGCTTTCGCCCTTGGCAAGGGTGGGGCAAACACTCTCAGGGCTCAAAAGAGCCATCCCGGTCACCAAAAAAACTGATCATGCTGGAATTGGCTATGAAAATTTACCTTAACGGCCGTTGATATGCCTGTACTCCATGCAGATAAAATATCCTGGGAAACAACATAGCCAGTATGGGTTGATCAATGGCCCTTAACTTCTGAAAAACTCGCTGCAGCCACAATGTTAGTCCAGGAACAACTTGCTGCAGGCCATGTAGAGCCTACCACCTTCCCCTGGAATTCTGTTTTTCTCATAAAGGAAAAATCAGGAAAATGGAGGTTACTTCAAGATCTTAGAAAAATTAATAAAGCTATGATACCTATGGGGGCCCTTCAACCAGGCCTCAAACTCCTGTGGCGATTCCTGCAGGATACTGTGAAATCATAATTGACCTAAAAGATTGCTTTTTCACAATCCCCCTACATCCTAAAGACTGCAAGCATTTTGCATTTAGTTTGCTGGTGATTAATTTTAAAGGCCCTATGCCAAGATTCCAATGGAAAGTTCTGTCCCAAGGAATGGCAAACAGCCCTACGCTGTGCCAAAAATTTGTAGCTCAAATTATAGACCCATTTAGACAAAGATGGCCTTCTACATATTTAATTCATTACATGGACGACATCCTCATGGCTGGTCCTAACCCCACTGAACTCCTTGCTTATTCCCAAAAGCTTTCTAGGGCCCTTACCAGAGCTGTCTTCAGATAGCCCCTGATAAAATTCAATTAAAACCCCCTTACTTGCTTTTACGCTTTGAACTCTTTCATAATAAGATTCTTTCACAAAAGGTTCAACTTAGAACCGTTTGCTTAAAAACTTTAAATGACTTTCAAAAATTTATAGGAGATATTAATTGGCTCAGGCCTTTTCTCACGCTAACTACTGGAGAGCTTTAACCATTGTTTAATATTCTTAAAGGGGACCCAGATCCTACTTCGAGTCGCTCATTAACAGCCCCCGCCCTACAAGCCCTAAAGGCAGTGGAAGCTGCAATTCTAAACCAAAGGGTCACCTTTATCTCTTATGAGAAGCCTCTTCTCCTAGTCATTTGTGCTACTGATTTTACAACCACCGGAGTGTTCTGGCAAGAGGGTCATCTTTTTTGGTTCCATTTACCTGCCTCCCCTCCCAAAGTCCTTATCCCCTATACCTCCTGGGTGGTTGAACTGATAAAAATCGGATGCGAACACAGCAGGAAAATACTCGGAAAAGTCGCCGACAAAATTATCCTACCCTATTCCCCTACCCAAATCCAGTGGTTGATAGAGAATGACGATGAATGGGCAACATCCTGCAATTCTTTTCAGGGAGCCCTTGACAATCATTACCCTGCTAACAAGCTTCTCCATTTCCTAAGGACCCAACCATTTGTTTTCCCTACATTGACCTCCTCCCAACCCCTTCCTCATGTCTCCCTAGTTTTCACCGATGGCTCCTCCAACGGAGTGACAGCCTTCACCATAGATAATCAAACCACCTCCCTACAATCAACATTCCACTCCACTCAATTGGTTGAACTCTTTGCTATTTTACAAGTTTTTCAACAACTCCCAAATACTCCATTTAACCTATACATGACAGTGCTTATATTGCTCAATCCATTCCTCTTTTAGAGACTGTGCCCTATATAAAACCCACTACAAATGCCATCCCTCTGTTTTTTTCCATCCAGCAGTGCATACATTACAGGCAACATTCCTTTTATATAAGCCATATTCTTGCTCATTCTGGTCTTCCTGGACCTCTAGCCACAGGCAATGCTGTGACCGATAAAGCTACCCAACTTTGTCTTCTCGTTGAGCTTGATCCTGCGGCTCAAGCCAAAGAAGCTCACTCTTTACACCACCATATTGCTCAAACCTTACGTCTTCTTTTTAAAATTCCTAGAGAACAAGCCCGTCAGATTGTTAAACAATGTGCAAATTGTGTCACTCTCCTGCTTGTTCCTCACTTGGGTGTGAACCCTAGGGGCCTAGTTCCCAATGAGATCTGGCAAATGGATGTAACACACGTCCCCTCATTCGGAAATCTTAAATATCTTCATGTTACTGTAGATACCTTTAGTGGATTTATTTTTGCCAGCCTCCACGTTGGAGAAGCTTCAAAAAATGTTATTGCTCGTGTACTCAATTGTCTTAGTGTCATGGGAAAACCCGAGATTATCAAGACTGCTAATGGTCGTGGATATACTGGAAAAAATTTCCAAGAATTTTGTCGCCAATTACAAATTAAGCCTGTTAGAGGCATACCATACAATCCCCAGGGTCAAGGGAATGTCGAACGAGCCCATTTAACTATTAAACATACCTTCCACAAATTAAAAATGGGAGATTTATATCCCATGAAAGGCTCTCCAAGAAATATTCTTCATCATGCCTTGTTTATTCTTAATTTTCTATCTTTGGATGCTCATGGCAAATCTGCAGCTGGTCACCTTTGGCACCCACAATATGATAAATCTATGCCTCTGTCATGTGAAGAGACAACCTCACATACCATTGGAATGGCCCCAAGCCCATACTCATATGGGGCCGGGGATCTGCCTGTGTTTTCGACACCAAAGAAGGAGCTGCTAGCTGGCTGCTAGAGCGTTTGATTAAACCAATAGATTTACCAGAAGATTTATAAAAATCTTATCCAACTGTTCAGGGTGGTGACATCCCCTGAGACATCCTTTTTCTTCTTCTCTCCATAGATTCTGGCCGTCGGTTTAGTCCTTGCCTTTATCTGAGGCATACAACTTGCCGCCTCCACCCCTCCCCAGTGGACCCTTGTACAGCAGACTATTGTTGTTACCACTTACTGGATCCTTTTTGGCGTATTCGCACTTCTTAACAGCACCTTATAAAAAGATGAAGCCCATCAACTCTCTTATTTTCACCTTCTTCACGGAACCTTACAAGATCTTCTAGACCAAATAGATTCCCTTGCAGAAGTAGTCTTACAGAACAGGCGTGGCCTAGACATTCTCACCGTGGAACAAGGTGGAATCTGCTTAGCCTTAGAAAAGAAATGCTGCTTCTACGTAAACAAGTCTGGAGTAGTTCGTGACAAAATAAAAAGACTCCAAGAAGATCTCGTGCAAAGAAAGAAAAAACTTTTTGAAAATACCCTATGGACTGGGATGAACAGGTTTCTTCCTTATCTTCTCCGTATACTAGGACCCTTCCTTAGTCTCATGCTTGTGCTCTCCCTTGGCCCTTGGGCCTTCCAGAGAATTACCACCTTCATTAAAGAACAAATCAATACTGCCCTCGGCAGACAGATACAATTCCACTGTCACCATTTTGTCCAGGTGGACCAAGGCTATGATGTGCCAGATGACTCCCCTCCTTTAGAAGCTGCATAGGATACAGACCTATGCATATCGGCTCACAATAAAGTGAGTGCGATATGGGCACCAATGTGGTTGCGAAGCTAAGCATTGCAAGGGAAGGTCCATGAACCTCCTCTGAATTCCCTGAGAGAAAAACCTGGCTTGCATGGAGGTTAGTATCTAAAATGAATACGCCCTTCCTCCCCTCCACAAAAGATACCAAGGGCCAACGTTGACCCCCATAAATGAGGAGTCTCGGAGGAGCCAAGTCACTACTCCCCCAATTGGTTAATGCTCACCGCTAAATAGCGGGCCTCCACCTCTTTTCTATAAAAGAAGGGAGGAGATATCAGGAGCCGTAGGACATAGAAACAATGGTCTCGCCCTTTTCGCCTAGGCCTATAATTTCTGCCCTGTTTAGGAAAGATCAACTGACCAGCTTGAGATTAGACGCTGGGATAGAGATTAAGCAGCTGCTGTGATAACATCTCCTCCTTAGTAAAACATTCTGTCTTTTCTCTGTAATGCTCCACCCATGATCTTTTCCAGAGAACATTCTTCATTTAGGTATCCTTGCAACCTAGATAATCCTTGCCAATTCAGCTGGGGCCGTTTCCCCCTCCTAGCTCCTATATAATCTACCTTGTAACAATAAACTTTGAGACCTTGATCAGACTTTCGACTTGGTCTCCTTCTTTGTGTCTGGTTTGTCTCTCATCCAGTTTAACTTCCCCTCGAGCCCTTGTTGAACTCCCCACTGGCCGGGGCATTTATCCATTCATCTCCTGATGGACACTTAGGTTTCTTCCATTTCTTGGGTATTGTAAAGAGTGCTGGATCAACATAGGGGTGCATCTGTCTCTTTCATACTGGGCTTCTGCACTCTTAGGGTAAATTCAAGGAGAGGAATTCCTGGGTCAGATTTTATTTCTGTTCTTTGTTTTTTTTGGGATCATCCATACTGCTTTTCACAATGGTTGAGCTGACTGACATTCCCACCAGCAGTGTAGGAGGGCTCCCCTTTCTCCACATCCTTACCGACATCTGTTGTTGTCTGTCTTTCGGGTGGTGGCCATCCTAACTGGTGTGAGGTGATACCCCATTGTGGTTTTAGTGTGCATTTCTCTGATGGTTAGCAATGTGGAGCGTCTTTTCATGTGCCTGTCGGCCACCTGAAATTACTTCTGTGGAGAAGTGTCTGTTCAGATCCTCTGCCCATTTTGTAATTGGATTTATTTGCATTTTGTGTGTTGAGGTTCATGAGCTCTTGATACATGTTTTGGATGGCAGTGCCTTATCAAATATGTCATCAGTGAATATATTCTCCCATACAGAAGGATGCCTTTGGTTCTACTGATGGTGGTCAAACAGAATCTTACTATACCGCCTACCACTTCATTCTCAATCTGACTAAATTTTTTTTTAAGAACACCAACAAGCCAAGAAAAGTGGAACGAAGAGGAGAAGCTGTGATGCAGGAACTTCTAGCGTAAAACTGAGAGGTGAGGTGGTGTGGAGACTGGTAGGTTGTATCTTTCCATGTGCTGCTTTCACGAGTCATAGGTAAAAAAGATTGCCAAGGAGATGAAGCCCGGGGTGTTGATGTCACCTGGTATCAATGGAGCCACGTAACCTCTAGCCATTGATGGGAAAGCTAGCATGCGGCACTGATGTCTTTCTTGCGGAGTTAGACGTGCGGCGTCCCCTGTTTGCAGTTCAGTCAGAGCCCGTGTGGGACTGTCCTGGCACTGGCCGGGGTGGACCCGAGAGCTGTGCCGTTGCTGCTGGGCAGTCGCAGCACCCCTCTCGGAACAGGGCCTCAGCAGCACTTCCCGGAGAGAGAGAGTAGAGAGAGAAATGCGTTCGAGAGACATTGACTGTTTTGTTTTCTGTAGCTCCCTGAGCATGCTCCTGATGTTTATTTTGAGATCTCTTTCTCACGAAGATTGATTTGAGGTCAGTTACCATTTTCCCTTGAAGGTTCATATTTGTAGGTGGTGCACTCTAGCTACCAGAAGCTTTACTCTCTGGAGATGCACAGCCCTTGGTTGGATGGCAGGGGTCCAAGGGGAGCAGTGCCGGTGCCCATCTCTGCCGGAAGTAAAGAGGTCTTTCCTGCTTCCCGGCCACAGTGCCCATCTCCACTGCCAGGGCCAGAGTGCAGAGCATGCAGGGAGAAGCTGCCGTAGGTGGGGGCAGCCGTTTTGCAGGCCGGTGATGGCGGGGAGGCAGGCCATGTACCAGTCACAGCACGGTAAGGGGCATTGGAGCTGCGAGGCCAGCAAGGGGGATGGAGCGACTGGAGCTCCTGAAAGCTAACCCGCCTTCTGGGCAGAGTGCACCCGTGCAGTTTTTTCGCACCTGTCCTTCCTCCTGAGTGGCAAGCCCCGTGGAAGCCTTGCCCCTTTAGCAGTTCTCTCGCGGTTAGGAAGTCTCTCAGACTGTCCGCCTTTCTTTTGTCAAACAGCGGCCAGATGTGGCACCCTGTGTTGTCCCACAAGGGGCTGGAACCTCAAGTCTCTCGAAGTCTTCTGCCTCCCTTTGCTTTCCAACCCCACCGATCCTCCAGTATGCACCACATGTACGGTACGTTCGTGCTCAGAGAGCACATCTCCACGGCTGTACTTTACACTTCTCCTTGAGGTGACAGGCTGCCACAGCAGCGTTCCTCCCTGCTGCTCTTCCACGATTTGTTATAGTTGTTCTATTTCCATATAGTACGTATTTATGTGGTTTTGATCTTGGGAGAAGGTTTCTGCATCCACTCTCATGTCTGCCTGCATCATTAATCCCATCAGCACATATCTTTTCTGTTTTTTCTCTTCAGTTTCACTTGTTTAGGGTTCCTGTCTGCACCCCTCAATTTGCAGTTTGTCTTCGTCCTTGGATATCAAGTGAGTCTCCAGTAAGGGAGCAGGTAGGTGTTCTTGAGTTTTCATCCCTCCTTTTAACCATGTGTCTTTTGATTGGAGCACTCAGAGCCTTTCCTTTTATTCTGATAATTGAGAGCTGTGTCCTTATTGCACTTAAAAAATCTTTTTTGTCATCATTAATCTACAATCACTCGAAGAACATTATGATCACCAAGTACACCAAGTCCTCCCCAAAAAACCCGTTATAGTCACTATCCATCAGCATTGTTGGATGCTGTAGACCCCTTCACCATGTCCCCCCGCACACACCCAGTTACAGTAGCTGTCAATCAGTGTGTAGTAAGATGCTGTAGAATCTCGACTTGTCTTCTCTGTGTTGTACATCCCTCGCCATGTTCCCCCGACCCCACACACTATACATGCTAATCCAAATGCCCCCTTTCTTTCACCTGCCCTTATCCCTCCCTTCCCACCTACCCTGCCCAGTCACATTCCCTTTGGTAACTGTTAGTCCACTCTCGGGTTCTGTGAGTCCGCTGCTGTTTATTTCCTTCAGTTTTTCTTTGCTGTTATACTCCACACATGAGTGAAATCATTTGAAACTTGTATTTCACTGCCTGGCCTATTTCACTGAGCATAATACCCTCTAGCTCCATTCAAGTTGCTGCAAATGGTAGGATTTGTTTTCTTCTTAACGCTGCTTACTGCACTTTTTAAACTGGATTTCTGTCTTCTCTTTTGTCTGTAGTTTCGCTATGTGCTTTCACCATTTCTCTCCTGGTTATGAGCAATAGCTTTGAGTTTATCGATATTTACCTATATTTATCTATCTGCCTGTCTATCTATCTACATTCAATCAATCAGTCATCTTTTTATCTGAAAATCTGTCCTTGTATGCAGAACAGTTAACAACATAGACTATGTCCCTTCCCTACGTTATGCTTACAAAAATCTTGCAAGGTAACTAGGCCGTAAGGAGAGCACTGGGTTCACCGAGACACTTGCAGGTCGAGTCAGAAGTGTACCTACAAACCAGAAAATTGTGGTGCAGGGACTTGTACCCATGTCTCTGTCCTCTCTCCTCTTTTATCTCCTTCTCACTTGCTAACTGTATTTAGCCACATTCATTGACTAAGTGCTCCCTGAAGACCACAAGTATCGTTCCTCTTTGACATTTGTCGAAAGAAAAGTAAACTTGGTGCTTGCTCACCACCATGTTTGAGGGATATCGGCGTGATAAACCCTGATAGGAGGGAGGGATAAATAAAAAGTAACACCGATTTCTAGACAGGAGCAGTTGGGAGAGAAGAGTGTGTTGTGGAGTGAAGTGTTTATTTGAGTGTCCAAACTTCCCTCTTTACCTGGTCATTAGTTCTTTACGTTCGTGGACATCATAAATCCCACTGATTTCAAAGGCCCAGACCCATATTATTACAGCAATTCAGTTGTTGAGTTGAGAGAAATTGAGAAGGATGTTGCTGCACCACTAAATCTATGGCTGGGCACTGCTGATGCCAAACAAAAAGCATTCTCGGTGGCCAGATATGTCTATTTACTACTGACTGTCTCGGGGGCACAGACAGAATCCATTTGACTGTTGTTTATTTTTCACATTCACTTGTGTTGGGTACCTCTCCCCACCCCTTCGGCTTGCAGTTTGTCTGTGTCCTTGGATCTCAAGTGAGTCTCCTGTAAGGGAGCACGTAGTTGTTCTTGAGTTTTCATCCCTTCTTTTAAAACTGTGTCTTTTGTTTGGAGCACTCAAAGCCTGTCCTTTTACACTGATGATTCAGAGCTGTGCCCTTATTGCACTTTAAAATTCTTTTTTTGTTATCATTAATCTACAATCACATGCAGAACATTATGTTTACTAGTATCCCCCTTTCACCAAGTTCGCCCCAAAAACTCCTTACATTCGGTGTCCATCAGCGTAGTTGGATGCTGTAAACTACTTCACCATGCCCCCCCCACACACCCCGTTACAGTCGCTGTCCATCAGCATGTAGTAAGATGCTGTAGAGTCTCTAATTTTCTTCTCTGTGTTGTACAGCCCTCCCCATGCCCAGCCGACCCCATGCAATAATCATGCTAATAATAATGTCCCCTTTCTTTCTTCCCACCCTTATACCTCCCTTATCACCCACCCGGACCAGTCCTTTTCCCTATGGTATCTGTTAGTCCACTCTCGGGTTCTGGGATTCTGCTGCTTTTTTTTCCATCAGATTTTTTTGTTTTTATACTCCACACATGAGGGAAATCATTTGGTACTTGTCATTATCCTACTGTCCTATTTCACTGAGCATACTACTGTCTAGCTCCACCCACATCATTGTAAATGGTAGGATATGTTTTCTTCTTATGGCTGCTTACTGTACTTTTTAAACGGGATTTCATTCTTCCTTTTGGTTTGCAGTATCGCTATGTGCTTTCACCATTTATCTCCCGGTTATGAGCAAATAGCTTTCTGTTAATTGAGATGTGTCTGTATCTATCTATCTATCTATCTATCTATCTATCTATCTATCTATCTATCTATCTCTCTCTCTCTCTCTCTCTCTCTCTCTCTCTCTCTCTCTCTCTCTCTCTCTCTACCTACCTATATTCCTATCTATCTATCATGACAATCATCTATCTATCAAGCCTATCATCTATCTATCATCTGTCATCTATCTATCTATCTATTAATCGATCATCTTTCTGGTTGCCCTTCTATCCTTATGTACAAAACAGTTAACAACATCGCCTCTGTCACTTTCCTACATTATGCTTCCAAAAATCTTGCAAGGTGAGTAGGCTGTATTGAGAGCACTGGGTTCACTGAGACACTTGCAGGTTGAGTCAGCAACGTGTGCTTACAAAACCAGTAAATGCTGGTGCAGGGACTTGAACCCATATCTCTGTCCTCTGTCCTCTTTTCCCTCCTTCTCACTTGCTGACTGTATTTAGCTACATTCATTGACTAAGTGCTTCCTGAATACCACAAGTATCCTTCCTCTGGGCCTGTTGTAGACAGTAAAGTATACTTGGTGCTTTGCTTACAACCATGGTTGAGGGACATTGGCGTGATAACCGTTGATAGGAGGAGGGTCAAATAAAAAGGAACACCTATGTCTAGACAGGAGCATTTGGGAGCAAAGAGAGTGTTGCGGAGTTATGTGTTTGTTTGAGTGTCCAAACTTCCCTCCCTAGGGGGTTATTACTTCTTTACATTCGTGAACATATTAAAACTCACTGATTTCAAAAGCCAAGGCTCATATTATTACAGCAATTAAGTTGTTGAGGTGAGAAAAAATGAGAAGGACGTTGGTGTACCACTAAATCTATGGCTGGGCACTGCTGAAACCAAACAAAAAGAATTCACGGTGGCTAGATAGGGCTATTTTCTACTGACTGTCTCTGGGGACTCAAACAGAATCCATCTGTTTGTTTGTTTGTTTATCAGTTTCACTTGTGTAGGGTACCTATCTCGACCCATTCGGCATGAAGTTTGTCTGTGTCCTTGGATCGCAAGTGAGTCTGCTGTAAGGGAGCACATAGATGGTCTTGAGTTTTCATCCCTTCTTCTAAATCTGTGTCTTTTGGTTGGAGCACTCAAAGACTGTCCTTTTATTCTGATGATTCAGGGCTGTTCCCTTATTGCACTTAAAAAAATTTTTTTGTTATCATTAATCTACTATCACGTGAAGAACATTATGTTTACTAGGCTTCCGATTCACCATCCCCCCCCTAAAACCTCTTAGGTCACTGCCTATCAGCGTGTAGTAAGATGGTGTATAATCCCTACTGTCCTCTCTGTGTTGTACAGCCCTCCCCATGCTCCTCCCACCACACATATTATACAAGCTAATACTAATGCCCCCTTTCTTTCTCCCCGCCCTAATTCCTCCCTTCCCACCCAATCTGCCAGTCCATTTCCCTTTGGTAACTGTTGGTCCACTCGCGGGTTCTGTGAGTCTGCTGCTATTATTTTCCTTCAGATTTTCTTGGTTGTTATACTCCAAACATGAGTGAAATCATCTGGTTCTTGTCTTTCTCTGCCTGGCCGATTTCACTGAGAATACTACCCTCTAGCTCCATCCACATTTTTGCAAATGGTAGGATTTGTTTTCTTCTTACAGCTGCTTACTGCACTTCTTAAACTGGATTTCTGTCTTCTCTTTATTTTGTAGTTTCGCTATGTGCTTTCACCATTGCTCTCCTTGTTATGAGCAATAGCTTTGTTTTTATCGATATGTACCTATATCTATCTATCTGTCTGTATGTCTATCTGTCTATCAATCAGTCAATCATCTTTTTGTCTGCCCATCTGTCCTTTTGTACAGAACAGTTAACAACATAGCCTGTGTCACTTCCTTACATTGTGCATCCAAAAATCTTTCAAGCTAACTAGGCTGCAGGGAAAGCACTGGGTTCACCGAGAAACTTGCAGGAAGAGTCAGCCGCATATTCCTACAAAACCAGGAAATTTTGCTGCAGGGTCTTGGACCCGTGTCTCTGTCCTCTCTCCTCTTTTATCTCCTTCTCACTTGCTGACTGTATTTTGTCACATTCATTGACTTAGGTCTCCCTGAAGAGCACACGTATCCTACCACTGGGCCTGTTTTTGACAGAAAAGTAAACTTGGTCCTTTGCTAACCGCCATGTTTGAGGGACATTGGCATGATCACCGCTGATAGGATGGAACGACAAATGAAAAGGAACACCAATTTCTAGACAGGAGCAGTTGGGAGCAAAGAGTGTGTTATGGAGTGACGTGTTTATTTGAGCCTCCAAACTTCCCTCTTTATATATTTATTACTTCTTTACATTCATGAACATCATAAAACCCACTGATATCAAAGGCCCAGACGCTTATTTTTACAGCAATTCCGTTGTTGAGGTGAGAGAAAATGAGAAGGACGTTGCTGTACCACTAAATCTATGGCTAGGCATGGATGAAAAAAAAGTAAAGAAATCACGGTGGAAAGATGGGGCTATTTTCTACTGACTGTCTGTGGGGACTCAAACAGTGTCCATTTGTTTGATTGTTTGTTTTTTAGTTTCACTTGTGTTGGGTACCTGTCCGCACCCCTTCGGCTTGTAGTTTTTCTGTTTCCTTGGATCTCAAGTGAGTCTCCTGTAAGGGAGCACATAAGTGGTCTTGAGTTTTCGTCCTTCTTTTAACCCTGCGTCTTTTGATTTGGAGCTCTCAAAGCCTGTCCTTTTATTCTGATGATTCAGAGCTGTGCCCTTATTGCACTTAAAAAATTTTTTTTGTTATGATTAACCTACAATCACGTGAAGAACATTATGTTTACTAAGCTCCCCCTTCACCAAGTCCCCCACAAAAACTTCTTACAGTTGCTGTCAATCAGCAGAGAAGGATGCTGTAGACCCGTTCACCATGTCCCCCCACACACACCCCGTTACAATCGCTGTCCATCAGCGAGTAGTAAGATGCTGTAGAATCTCTACTTGTCTTCTCTGTTTTGTATAGCCTTCCCCATGCCCCCCTGAACCCAAGCATTATACATGCTAATCCTAATCTCCCATTTCTTTCTCCCCGCCCTTATCCCTCCCTTCCCAACCACCCTACCAAGTCCCTTTCCCTTTTGTAACTGTTAGTCCACTTTTGGGTTTTGAGAGTCTGCTGCTGTTTTTTTCCTTCAGTGTTTCTTTGTTGTTATACTCCACACGAGTGAAATCATTTGGTACTTGTCTTTCTCCGCCTGGCCTGTTTCACTGAGCATATTATCATCTTGCTCCATCCACGTCATTGCAAATGGTACCATTTGTTTTCTTCTTATGGCTGCTAACTGCAGTTTTTAAACTGGACTTCATTCTAACCTTCTGTTTTTGTTTCGCTATGTGCTTTCACCTTTGATCTCTTGGTTATGAGCAGTAGCTTTGTGTTAATTGATATGTATCTGTATCTATCTAACTATCTGTGTCTGTCTATCTATCTATCCTTCTATCTTTCTTTCTATCTATCAATCTATCTTCTTATCATCTATCACCATGTCCCTCTTCAATCTATGTATCTATGTATCTATCATCTACCATCTATCTATCTATCTATGTATCTATGAATCAATCATCTTTTTTTCTGCCTATCTATACTTATGTACAGAACAGTTAACAACATCTTCTATGTCACTTCCCTACATTATGCTTCCAAAAATCTTGCAAGGTAACTAGGCCGTAGGGAGAGCACTGAGTTCATTGAGGCACTTGCACGTGGAGTCAGCCACGTGTGCTTACAAAACCAGTAAATGGTGTTGCAGGGTCCTGCACCCATATCTCTGTCCTCTGTCCTCTTTTAACTCCTTCTCACTTCCTGACTGTATTTAGCCACATTCAATTACTACGTGCTCCCTGAAGACCACAAGTATCCCTCATCTTGGTTTGTTGAAGACAGAAAAGTATACATGGTGCTTTGCTCACCACCAAGTTTGAGGGACATCGGCGGGACCATCACTGATAGGAGGAGGGACAAATAAAAAGGAACACCTATTTCTAGACAGGAGCATTTGGGAGCAATGAGAGTGTTGTGGAGTTACGTGTTTGTTTGAGTGTCCAAACTTCCCTCTTTATGTGGTTATTACTTCTTTACATTCAAGAACATTATAAAAAACACTGATTTCCAGAGACCAGATGCATATTATTACAGCAATTCAGTTGTTGAGGTGGTAAAAAATGAGAAGGACGTTGCTGTACCACTAAATCTATGGCTGGGCACTGCTGAAACCAAACAAAAAGAATTCACGGTGGCTAGATAGGGCTATTTTGTATTGACTGTCTCTGGGTACTCAAACAGAATCCATATGTTTGTTTGTTTCTCAGTTTCACTTGTGTAGGGTACCTGTCCCCACCCCTTCAGCTTGTAGTTTGTCTGTGTCCTTTGATCGCAAGTGAGACTCCAGTAAGGGAACACGTAGGTGTTCTTGAGTTTTCATCCCTTCCTCCTACCTTGTGTCTTTTGATTGGAGCACTCAGCGTCTGTCTTTTTATTCTGACAATTGAGAGAGGTGTCCTTATTGCACTTACAAAAAATTTTTTATCATTAATCTATAATCACGTGAAGATCATTATGATCACCAAGTACACCAATTCCCCCCAAAAAGCCCCATTACAGATGCTGTCCATCACCATAGTTGGATGCTCTAGACCACTTCACCATGTCTCCCTCCACACACCCTGTTACAGTCGCTGTCCATATGCGTGTAGTAAGATGCTGTAGAAACACTACTTCTCCTCTCTGTGTTGTACAGCCCTCCCCATGATCCCACAACCCCACAGAATACAAATGCTAATTCTAATGCCCCCTTTCTTTCTGCCCGCCCTTATCCCTCCCTTCCCACAAACCATGCCCAGTCCCCTTCACTTTTGGTAACTGTTAGTCCACTCTCGGCTTCTGTGAGTCTGCTGCCTTTTTTTTCCTTCAGTTTTACTTTGTTTTTATACTCCACACATGAGTGAAATCATTTGTTACTTATATTTCTTTGCCTGGCCTATTTCACTGAGCATAGTACCCTCTAGCTCCATCCACGTTGTTGCAAATGGTAGGATTTGTTTTCTTCTTACGGCTGCTTACTGCACTTTTTAAACTGGATTTCTGACTTCTCTTTTGTCTGTAGTTTCGCTATGTGCTTTCACCATTGCTCTCCTGCTTATGAGCAATATCTTTGTTTTAATCGATATTTACCTATATTTATCTATCTGTCTGTCTAACTATCTATCATTCAATCAATCAGTCATTTTTTATCTGAAAATCTCTCCTTGTATGCAGAACAGTTAACAACATAGACTATGTCCCTTCCCTACGTTATGCTTACAAAAATCTTACAAGGTAACTAGGCCGTAAGGAGAGCACTGTGTTCACCGAGACACTTGCAGGTCGAGTCAGAAGTGTACCAACAAAACCAGGAAATTGTGGTGCAGGGACTTGTACCCGTGTCTCTGTCCTCTCTCCTCTTTTATCTTCTTCTCACTTGCTGACTGTATTTAGCCACATTCATTGACTAAGTGCTCCCTGAAGACCACAAGTATCGTTCCTCTTTGACATTTGTCGACAGAAAAGTAAACTTGGTGCTTGCTCACCACCATGTTTGAGGGATATCGGCGTGATAAACCCTGATAGGAGGGAGGGATAAATAAAAAGTAACACCGATTTCTAGACAGGAGCAGTTGGGAGAGAAGAGTGTGTTGTGGAGTGAAGTGTTTATTTGAGTGTCCAAACTTCCCTCTTTACCTGGTTATTGCTTCTTTACATTCGTGGACATCGTAAAACCCACTAATTTCAAAGGCCCAGTCCCATATTATTACAGCAATTCAGTTGTTGAGTTGAGAGAAAATGAGAAGGATGTTGCTGCATCACTAAATCTATGGCTGGGCACTGATGATACCAAAAAAAAGCATTCACGTTGGCCATATAGTTCTATTTACTACTGATAGTCTCGGTTGCACAGACAGAATCTATTTGACTGATTGTTTTTCAGATTCACTTGTGTTGGGTACCTCTCCCCACCCCTTCGGCTTGCAGTTTGTCTGTGTCCTTGGATCTCAAGCGACTCTCCTTTAAGGGAGCACGTAGTTGTTCTTCAGTTTTCATCCCTTCTTTTAAACCTGTGTCTGTTGGTTGGAGCACTCAAAGCCTGTCCTTTTACACTGATGATTCAGAGCTGCACCTTTATTGCACTTAAAAATTCTTTTTTTGTTATCATTAATCTACAATCACATGCAGAACATTATGTTTTCCAGTCTACTCCCTTCACCAAGTCCCCCTCAAATCCCAGTTACAGTCGCTGTCCGTCAGCCTGTACTAAGATGCTGTAGAATCACTACTTGTCTTCTCCGTGCTGTACAGCCCTATCCATGACCCCCCGCCGTACACATTATACATGCTAATCCTAATGCCCCCATTTTTTTTCCCTGCCCTTATTACTCCCTTCCCACAAACCCAACCCAGTCCGTTTCACTTTGGTAACTTTTAGTCCACTCTCGGGTACTGTGTGCCTGCTGCTGTTTTTTCCTTCAGGTTTTCTTTGTTCTCGTACTCCACACATGAGTGAAATCATTTGGTACATGTATATCTCCGACTGGAATATTTGACTGAGCATAATACCCTCTAGCTCCACCCACGTTATTGCAAATGGTAGGATTTGTTTTCTTTTATGGCTGCTCACAGCAATTTGTAAACTGGATTTCATTCTTCCTTTTGTTTGTAGTTTAGCTATGTGCCTCCACTACTCATCTCCTAGTTATGAGCAACAGCTTTGTGTCAATCGATATGTATCTGTATCTATCTATCGCTCTGTATGTCTGTATATCTATCTATCTTTCTATATATCCTTCTAACTCTCTATCCTTCTCTCTATTTATCGATCCATGTATCTACCTTCTTTCATCTATCTATCATGTGTATCATCTATCTATCATCTGTCATCTATCTATCTGTCTATCTATGAATTAATCGTCTTTCTGTCTGCCCAACTATCCTTGTGTACAGAACAGTTAACAACATCACCTATGTCAGTTCCCTACATTATGCTTCCAAAAACATTGCAAGGTCACTAGGCCGTAGGGAGAGCACTGGGCTCACTGAGACAATTGCAGATCGAGTCAGCCGCGTGTGCTTAAAAAACCAGTAAATGGTGGTGCAGGGATTTGAACCCGTATCTCTGTCCTCTGTCCTCTTAAACCTCCTTCTCGCTTGCTAACTGTATTTAGCCACATTCATTGGCTAAGTTCTCACTGAAGACCGCAAGTATACTTCCTCTGGGCTTGTTGTAGACAGAAAAGTATACTTGGTGCTTTACTCACCACCATGTTTGAGGGACATTGGCGTGTTCACCACTGATAGGAGGAGGGACAAATAAAAAGGAACACCTATTTCTAGACAGGAGAATTTGGGAGCAAAGTGTGTGTTGGGGAGGGACGTGTTTGTTTGAGTGTCCAAACTTCCCTCTTTATGTGGTTATTACTTCTTTACAACCGTGAACATCATAAAACCCAGTGATTTCAAAAGCCCAGATGCATATTATTACAGCAATTCATTTGTTGATGTGAGAAAAAATGAGAAGGACATTGCAGTACCACTAAATCTATACCTGGGCACTGCTGAAACCAAACAAAAAGAATCCACGGTTGCTAGGTAGGACTATTTTCTAGTGACTGTCTCTGGGGACTTAAACAGAATCCATTTGTTTCTTTGTTTTATCAGATTCACTCGTATTTGGTACCTGTCCCTGCCCCTTCAGCTTGTAATTTGTCTGTGTCCTTGGATCTCAAGTGAGTCTCCAGTTAGGGGGCACGTAGGTGTTCTTGAGTTTTCATCAGTTCTTCTAACCATGTGTCTTTTGTTTGGAGCAGTCAAAGCCTGTGCTTTTATTCTGATATTTGACAGCGATGCTCTTACTGCACTTTGAAATTTTTTTTTGTTCTCATTAATATACAATCACATGCAGAACATTATGTTTACTAGTCTACCCCTTTCACCAAGTCCTCGCCAAATCCCAGTTACAGTCGTTTTCAGTCAGCGTGTAGTAACATGCTTTAGAATCACTACTTGTCTTCTCTGTGTTGTATAGCCCTACCCATGACCCTACACTCTACACATTATTCATGCTAATCCTAGTGCCCCCATTCTTTTTCCCCGCCCTTATCACTCCCTTCCCACAAACCCAACCCAGTCCCTTTCTCTTTGGTAGCTGTTAGTCCACTCTCGGGTACTGTGTGTCTGCTGCTGTTTTTTCCTTCAGTTTTTCTTTCTTTTCGTACTTCACACATGAATGAAATCATTTGGTACATGTATTTCTCCGACTGGCCTATTTGACTGAGCATAATACCCTCTAGCTCCATCCACGTTATTGCCAATGATAGGATTTGTTTTCTTCTTAAGGCTGCTTACTACACTTTTTAAACTGGATTTTATTCTTCTTTTTTGTTTGTAGTTTCGCTATGTGCATCAACCATTGCTCTCATGGTTATTAGTGATAGCTTTGTGTTAATCGATATGGACCTATATCTGTCTATCTGTCTGTCTATCTGTCTATCTATCTATCAATCAATAAATCAATCATCTGTTTGTCTGCCAATCTGTCCTTGTGTACAGAACAGTTAACGACATAGACTATGTCATTTTCCTTCATTATGCTTCCAAAAATCCTGCAAGGTAAATAGGCTATAGGGAGAGCACTGGGTTCAACGAGACACTTGCAGGTCGTGTTGGCCGCGTGTACTAAAAACCAGTAAATGGTTGTGCAGGGACATGAAACCGTGTCTCTATCCTCTGTCCTCTTTCATCTCCTTCTCAATTGCTGTCTGTATTTAGCCACATTCATTGACTTAGTGCTCCCTGAAGACCACAAGTATCCTTCATCTGGGCCTGTTGTCGACCGAAAAGTGAACTTGTTGCTTTGCTCAACACCATGTTTGAAGGACATCGGCATGATCACTGCTGATAGGACGGAGGGTCAAATAAAAAGGAACACCAATTTCTAGACAGGAGCAGTTGGAAGCTAAGAGTGTATTGTGGAGTGATATGTTTATTTGAGTTTCCAAACTTCCCTCTTTAGGTGGTTATTACTTCACATTCGTGAAGATCATAAAACCCACCGATTTAAAAGGCCCAGATGCTTATTATTACAGCAACTCAGTTGTTGAGGTGAGAGAAAATGAGAAGGACGTTGCTGCACCACTAAATCTTTGGCTGGGTCCTGCTGAAAACAAACAAAATGAATTCACGGTGGCCAGATAGGGCTATTTTCTACTGACTGTCTCTGGGGGCTCAAACAGAATCCATTTGTTTGATTGTTTGTTTTTCAGTTTCACTCATGTAGGGTACTTGTCCCCACACCTTCAGCTTGTAGTTTGTCTGTGTCCTTGGATCTCAAGTGAGTCTCCTGTAAGGAAGCACGTAGGTTTCCTGAGATTTCATCCGTTCTTTTAACCCTGTATCTTTTGTTTGCAGCACTCAGAGCCTGACCATTTATTCTGATGATTCAGAACTGTGCCCTTATTGCACTAAAAAATTTCTTTTTGTTATCATTAATCTACAATCCCGTGAAGAACATTATGTTTACGATGCTACCCCTTCACCAAGTCCACCCCCAAAAACCTCTTACAGTCGCTGTCCGTCAGCATAGTTGGATGCTATAGATCCCTTCACCATGTACCCCTTCACAGACACCGTTACAGTCGCTGTCAATTAGCGAGTACTAGGATGCTATATAATCTCTGCTAGTCTTCACTGTGTTGTTCAGCACTCCCCATGCCACGCCCGACCCACGCAATATACATGCTAATCCTAATGCCCCCATTCTTTCTCCCCGCACGTATCCCTCCCATCAGAACCTCCCTGCCCGGTCCTTTCCTCTTGGCATCTTTCAGTCAACTCTCGGGTTCTGTGAGTCTGCTGCTGTTTTTTTCCTTCAGTTTTTCTTTGTTGTTATACTCCACACATGAGTGAAATCATTTGGTACTTGTCTTTCTCCGCCTGACCTATTTCTCTGAACATACTACCGTCTAGCTCCATCCACGTCATTGCAAATGGTAGGATTTGTTTTCTTCTTAGGGCTGCTTACTGCACTTTTTAAACTGGATTTCATTCTTCCTTTTTGTTGTAGTTTAGCTATGTGCATTCATCATTCATCTCCTGGTTATGAGCAACAGCTTTGTGTCAATCGATATGTATCTGTATCTATCTATCGCTCTGTCTGTCTGTATATCTATCTATCTTTCTATATATCCTTCTATCTATGTCTCTATCCTTCTCTCTATTTATCTATCCATCTATCTACCTTCCTGGCATATATCTATCATGTGTATCATCTATCTATTATCTGTCATCTATCTATCTGTCTATCTATGAATCAATCATCTTTCTGTCTGCCCAACTATCCTTATGTACAGAACAGTTAACAACATCACCTATGTCTGTTCCCTACATTATGCTTCCAAAAACATTGCAAGGTCACTAGGCCGTAGGGAGAGCACTGGGCTCACTGAGACAATTGCAGATCGAGTCAGCCGCGTGTGCTTAAAAAACCAGTAAATGGTGGTGCAGGGATTTGAACCCGTATCTCTGTCCTCTGTCCTCTTAAACCTCCTTCTCGCTTGCTAACTGTATTTAGCCACATTCATTGGCTAAGTTCTCACTGAAGACCGCAAGTATACTTCCTCTGGGCTTGTTGTAGACAGAAAAGTATACTTGGTGCTTTACTCACCACCATGTTTGAGGGACATTGGCGTGTTCACCACTGATAGGAGGAGGGACAAATAAAAAGGAACACCTATTTCTAGACAGTAGAATTTGGGAGCAAAGTGTGTGTTGGGGAGGGACGTGTTTGTTTGAGTGTCCAAACTTCCCTCTTTATGTGGTTATTACTTCTTTACAATCGTGAACATCATAAAACCCAGTGATTTCAAAAGCCCAGACGCATATTATTACAGCAATTCATTTGTTGATGTGAGAAAAAATGAGAAGGACATTGCAGTACCACTAAATCTATACCTGGGCACTGCTGAAACCAAACAAAAAGAATCCACGGTTGCTAGGTAGGACTATTTTCTAGTGACTGTCTCTGGGGACTTAAACAGAATCCATTTGTTTCTTTGTTTTATCAGATTCACTCGTATTTGGTACCTGTCCCTGCCCCTTCAGCTTGTAATTTGTCTGTGTCCTTGGATCTCAAGTGAGTCTCCAGTTAGGGGGCACGTAGGTGTTCTTGAGTTTTCATCAGTTCTTCTAACCATGTGTCTTTTGTTTGGAGCAGTCAAAGCCTGTGCTTTTATTCTGATATTTGACAGCGATGCTCTTACTGCACTTTGAAATTTTTTTTTGTTCTCATTAATATACAATCACATGCAGAACATTATGTTTACTAGTCTACCCCTTTCACCAAGTCCTCGCCAAATCCCAGTTACAGTCGTTTTCAGTCAGCGTGTAGTAACATGCTTTAGAATCACTACTTGTCTTCTCTGTGTTGTATAGCCCTACCCATGACCCTACACTCTACACATTATTCATGCTAATCCTAGTGCCCCCATTCTTTTTCCCCGCCCTTATCACTCCCTTCCCACAAACCCAACCCAGTCCCTTTCTCTTTGGTAGCTGTTAGTCCACTCTCGGGTACTGTGTGTCTGCTGCTGTTTTTTCCTTCAGTTTTTCTTTCTTTTCGTACTTCACACATGAATGAAATCATTTGGTACATGTATTTCTCCGACTGGCCTATTTGACTGAGCATAATACCCTCTAGCTCCATCCACGTTATTGCCAATGATAGGATTTGTTTTCTTCTTAAGGCTGCTTACTACACTTTTTAAACTGGATTTTATTCTTCTTTTTTGTTTGTAGTTTCGCTATGTGCATCAACCATTGCTCTCATGGTTATTAGTGATAGCTTTGTGTTAATCGATATGGACCTATATCTGTCTATCTGTCTGTCTATCTGTCTATCTATCTATCAATCAATAAATCAATCATCTGTTTGTCTGCCAATCTGTCCTTGTGTACAGAACAGTTAACGACATAGACTATGTCATTTTCCTTCATTATGCTTCCAAAAATCCTGCAAGGTAAATAGGCTATAGGGAGAGCACTGGGTTCAACGAGACACTTGCAGGTCGTGTTGGCCGCGTGTACTAAAAACCAGTAAATGGTTGTGCAGGGACATGAAACCGTGTCTCTATCCTCTGTCCTCTTTCATCTCCTTCTCAATTGCTGTCTGTATTTAGCCACATTCATTGACTTAGTGCTCCCTGAAGACCACAAGTATCCTTCATCTGGGCCTGTTGTCGACCGAAAAGTGAACTTGTTGCTTTGCTCAACACCATGTTTGAAGGACATCGGCATGATCACTGCTGATAGGACGGAGGGTCAAATAAAAAGGAACACCAATTTCTAGACAGGAGCAGTTGGAAGCTAAGAGTGTATTGTGGAGTGATATGTTTATTTGAGTTTCCAAACTTCCCTCTTTAGGTGGTTATTACTTCACATTCGTGAAGATCATAAAACCCACCGATTTAAAAGGCCCAGATGCTTATTATTACAGCAACTCAGTTGTTGAGGTGAGAGAAAATGAGAAGGACGTTGCTGCACCACTAAATCTTTGGCTGGGTCCTGCTGAAAACAAACAAAATGAATTCACGGTGGCCAGATAGGGCTATTTTCTACTGACTGTCTCTGGGGGCTCAAACAGAATCCATTTGTTTGATTGTTTGTTTTTCAGTTTCACTCATGTAGGGTACTTGTCCCCACACCTTCAGCTTGTAGTTTGTCTGTGTCCTTGGATCTCAAGTGAGTCTCCTGTAAGGAAGCACGTAGGTTTCCTGAGATTTCATCCGTTCTTTTAACCCTGTATCTTTTGTTTGCAGCACTCAGAGCCTGACCATTTATTCTGATGATTCAGAACTGTGCCCTTATTGCACTAAAAAATTTCTTTTTGTTATCATTAATCTACAATCCCGTGAAGAACATTATGTTTACGATGCTACCCCTTCACCAAGTCCACCCCCAAAAACCTCTTACAGTCGCTGTCCGTCAGCATAGTTGGATGCTATAGATCCCTTCACCATGTACCCCTTCACAGACACCGTTACAGTCGCTGTCAATTAGCGAGTACTAGGATGCTATATAGTCTCTGCTAGTCTTCACTGTGTTGTTCAGCACTCCCCATGCCACGCCCGACCCACGCAATATACATGCTAATCCTAATGCCCCCATTCTTTCTCCCCGCACGTATCCCTCCCATCAGAACCTCCCTGCCCGGTCCTTTCCTCTTGGCATCTTTCAGTCAACTCTCGGGTTCTGTGAGTCTGCTGCTGTTTTTTTCCTTCAGTTTTTCTTTGTTGTTATACTCCACACATGAGTGAAATCATTTGGTACTTGTCTTTCTCCGCCTGACCTATTTCTCTGAACATACTACCGTCTAGCTCCATCCACGTCATTGCAAATGGTAGGATTTGTTTTCTTCTTAGGGCTGCTTACTGCACGTTTTAAACTGGATTTCATTCTTCCTTTTTGTTGTAGTTTAGCTATGTGCATTCATCATTCATCTCCTGGTTATGAGCAACAGCTTTGTGTCAATCGATATGTATCTGTATCTATCTATCGCTCTGTCTGTCTGTATATCTATCTATCTTTCTATATATCCTTCTATCTATGTCTCTATCCTTCTCTCTATTTATCTATCCATCTATCTACCTTCCTGGCATATATCTATCATGTGTATCATCTATCTATTATCTGTCATCTATCTATCTGTCTATCTATGAATCAATCATCTTTCTGTCTGCCCAACTATCCTTATGTACAGAACAGTTAACAACATCACCTATGTCTGTTCCCTACATTATGCTTCCAAAAACATTGCAAGGTCACTAGGCCGTAGGGAGAGCACTGGGCTCACTGAGACAATTGCAGATCGAGTCAGCCGCGTGTGCTTAAAAAACCAGTAAATGGTGGTGCAGGGATTTGAACCCGTATCTCTGTCCTCTGTCCTCTTAAACCTCCTTCTCGCTTGCTAACTGTATTTAGCCACATTCATTGGCTAAGTTCTCACTGAAGACCACAAGTATACTTCCTCTGGGCTTGTCGTAGACAGAAAAGTATACTTGGTGCTTTACTCACCACCATGTTTGAGGGACATTGGCGTGTTCACCACTGATAGGAGGAGGGACAAATAAAAAGGAACACCTATTTCTAGACAGGAGAATTTGGGAGCAAAGTGTGTGTTGGGGAGGGACGTGTTTGTTTGAGTGTCCAAACTTCCCTCTTTATGTGGTTATTACTTCTTTACAATCGTGAACATCATAAAACCCAGTGATTTCAAAAGCCCAGACGCATATTATTACAGCAATTCATTTGTTGATGTGAGAAAAAATGAGAAGGACATTGCAGTACCACTAAATCTATACCTGGGCACTGCTGAAACCAAACAAAAAGAATCCACGGTTGCTAGGTAGGACTATTTTCTAGTGACTGTCTCTGGGGACTTAAACAGAATCCATTTGTTTCTTTGTTTTATCAGATTCACTCGTATTTGGTACCTGTCGCTGCCCCTTCAGCTTGTAATTTGTCTGTGTCCTTGGATCTCAAGTGAGTCTCCAGTTAGGGGGCACGTAGGTGTTCTTGAGTTTTCATCAGTTCTTCTAACCATGTGTCTTTTGTTTGGAGCAGTCAAAGCCTGTGCTTTTATTCTGATATTTGACAGCGATGCTCTTACTGCACTTTGAAATTTTTTTTTGTTCTCATTAATATACAATCACATGCAGAACATTATGTTTACTAGTCTACCCCTTTCACCAAGTCCTCGCCAAATCCCAGTTACAGTCGTTTTCAGTCAGCGTGTAGTAACATGCTTTAGAATCACTACTTGTCTTCTCTGTGTTGTATAGCCCTACCCATGACCCTACACTCTACACATTATTCATGCTAATCCTAGTGCCCCCATTCTTTTTCCCCGCCCTTATCACTCCCTTCCCACAAACCCAACCCAGTCCCTTTCTCTTTGGTAGCTGTTAGTCCACTCTCGGGTACTGTGTGTCTGCTGCTGTTTTTTCCTTCAGTTTTTCTTTCTTTTCGTACTTCACACATGAATGAAATCATTTGGTACATGTATTTCTCCGACTGGCCTATTTGACTGAGCATAATACCCTCTAGCTCCATCCACGTTATTGCCAATGATAGGATTTGTTTTCTTCTTAAGGCTGCTTACTACACTTTTTAAACTGGATTTTATTCTTCTTTTTTGTTTGTAGTTTCGCTATGTGCATCAACCATTGCTCTCATGGTTATTAGTGATAGCTTTGTGTTAATCGATATGGACCTATATCTGTCTATCTGTCTGTCTATCTATCTATCTATCTATCAATCAATAAATCAATCATCTGTTTGTCTGCCAATCTGTCCTTGTGTACAGAACAGTTAACGACATAGACTATGTCATTTTCCTTCATTATGCTTCCAAAAATCCTGCAAGGTAAATAGGCTATAGGGAGAGCACTGGGTTCAACGAGACACTTGCAGGTCGTGTTGGCCGCGTGTACTAAAATCCAGTAAATGGTTGTGCAGGGACATGAAACCGTGTCTCTATCCTCTGTCCTCTTTCATCTCCTTCTCAATTGCTGTCTGTATTTAGCCACATTCATTGACTTAGTGCTCCCTGAAGACCACAAGTATCCTTCATCTGGGCCTGTTGTCGACCGAAAAGTGAACTTGTTGCTTTGCTCAACACCATGTTTGAAGGACATCGGCATGATCACTGCTGATAGGACGGAGGGTCAAATAAAAAGGAACACCAATTTCTAGACAGGAGCAGTTGGAAGCTAAGAGTGTATTGTGGAGTGATATGTTTATTTGAGTTTCCAAACTTCCCTCTTTAGGTGGTTATTACTTCACATTCGTGAAGATCATAAAACCCACCGATTTAAAAGGCCCAGATGCTTATTATTACAGCAACTCAGTTGTTGAGGTGAGAGAAAATGAGAAGGACGTTGCTGCACCACTAAATCTTTGGCTGGGTCCTGCTGAAAACAAACAAAATGAATTCACGGTGGCCAGATAGGGCTATTTTCTACTGACTGTCTCTGGGGGCTCAAACAGAATCCATTTGTTTGATTGTTTGTTTTTCAGTTTCACTCATGTAGGGTACTTGTCCCCACACCTTCAGCTTGTAGTTTGTCTGTGTCCTTGGATCTCAAGTGAGTCTCCTGTAAGGAAGCACGTAGGTTTCCTGAGATTTCATCCGTTCTTTTAACCCTGTATCTTTTGTTTGCAGCACTCAGAGCCTGACCATTTATTCTGATGATTCAGAACTGTGCCCTTATTGCACTAAAAAATTTCTTTTTGTTATCATTAATCTACAATCCCGTGAAGAACATTATGTTTACGATGCTACCCCTTCACCAAGTCCACCCCCAAAAACCTCTTACAGTCGCTGTCCGTCAGCATAGTTGGATGCTATAGATCCCTTCACCATGTACCCCCTCACAGACACCGTTACAGTCGCTGTCAATTAGCGAGTACTAGGATGCTATATAGTCTCTGCTAGTCTTCACTGTGTTGTTCAGCACTCCCCATGCCACGCCCGACCCACGCAATATACATGCTAATCCTAATGCCCCCATTCTTTCTCCCCGCACGTATCCCTCCCATCAGAACCTCCCTGCCCGGTCCTTTCCTCTTGGCATCTTTCAGTCAACTCTCGGGTTCTGTGAGTCTGCTGCTTTTTTCCTTCAGTTTTTCTTTGTTGTTATACTCCACACATGAGTGAAATCATTTGGTACTTGTCTTTCTCCGCCTGACCTATTTCCCTGAACATACTACCGTCTAGCTCCATCCACGTCATTGCAAATGGTAGGATTTGTTTTCTTCTTAGGGCTGCTTACTGCACTTTTTAAACTGGATTTCATTCTTCCTTTTTGTTGTAGTTTAGCTATGTGCATTCATCATTCATCTCCTGGTTATGAGCAACAGCTTTGTGTCAATCGATATGTATCTGTATCTATCTATCGCTCTGTCTGTCTGTATATCTATCTATCTTTCTATATATCCTTCTATCTATGTCTCTATCCTTCTCTCTATTTATCTATCCATCTATCTACCTTCCTGGCATATATCTATCATGTGTATCATCTATCTATTATCTGTCATCTATCTATCTGTCTATCTATGAATCAATCATCTTTCTGTCTGCCCAACTATCCTTATGTACAGAACAGTTAACAACATCACCTATGTCTGTTCCCTACATTATGCTTCCAAAAACATTGCAAGGTCACTAGGCCGTAGGGAGAGCACTGGGCTCACTGAGACAATTGCAGATCGAGTCAGCCGCGTGTGCTTAAAAAACCAGTAAATGGTGGTGCAGGGATTTGAACCCGTATCTCTGTCCTCTGTCCTCTTAAACCTCCTTCTCGCTTGCTAACTGTATTTAGCCACATTCATTGGCTAAGTTCTCACTGAAGACCGCAAGTATACTTCCTCTGGGCTTGTTGTAGACAGAAAAGTATACTTGGTGCTTTACTCACCACCATGTTTGAGGGACATTGGCGTGTTCACCACTGATAGGAGGAGGGACAAATAAAAAGGAACACCTATTTCTAGACAGTAGAATTTGGGAGCAAAGTGTGTGTTGGGGAGGGACGTGTTTGTTTGAGTGTCCAAACTTCCCTCTTTATGTGGTTATTACTTCTTTACAATCGTGAACATCATAAAACCCAGTGATTTCAAAAGCCCAGACGCATATTATTACAGCAATTCATTTGTTGATGTGAGAAAAAATGAGAAGGACATTGCAGTACCACTAAATCTATACCTGGGCACTGCTGAAACCAAACAAAAAGAATCCACGGTTGCTAGGTAGGACTATTTTCTAGTGACTGTCTCTGGGGACTTAAACAGAATCCATTTGTTTCTTTGTTTTATCAGATTCACTCGTATTTGGTACCTGTCCCTGCCCCTTCAGCTTGTAATTTGTCTGTGTCCTTGGATCTCAAGTGAGTCTCCAGTTAGGGGGCACGTAGGTGTTCTTGAGTTTTCATCAGTTCTTCTAACCATGTGTCTTTTGTTTGGAGCAGTCAAAGCCTGTGCTTTTATTCTGATATTTGACAGCGATGCTCTTACTGCACTTTGAAATTTTTTTTTGTTCTCATTAATATACAATCACATGCAGAACATTATGTTTACTCGTCTACCCCTTTCACCAAGTCCTCGCCAAATCCCAGTTACAGTCGTTTTCAGTCAGCGTGTAGTAACATGCTTTAGAATCACTACTTGTCTTCTCTGTGTTGTATAGCCCTACCCATGACCCTACACTCTACACATTATTCATGCTAATCCTAGTGCCCCCATTCTTTTTCCCCGCCCTTATCACTCCCTTCCCACAAACCCAACCCAGTCCCTTTCTCTTTGGTAGCTGTTAGTCCACTCTCGGGTACTGTGTGTCTGCTGCTGTTTTTTCCTTCAGTTTTTCTTTCTTTTCGTACTTCACACATGAATGAAATCATTTGGTACATGTATTTCTCCGACTGGCCTATTTGACTGAGCATAATACCCTCTAGCTCCATCCACGTTATTGCCAATGATAGGATTTGTTTTCTTCTTAAGGCTGCTTACTACACTTTTTAAACTGGATTTTATTCTTCTTTTTTGTTTGTAGTTTCGCTATGTGCATCAACCATTGCTCTCATGGTTATTAGTGATAGCTTTGTGTTAATCGATATGGACCTATATCTGTCTATCTGTCTGTCTATCTGTCTATCTATCTATCAATCAATAAATCAATCATCTGTTTGTCTGCCAATCTGTCCTTGTGTACAGAACAGTTAACGACATAGACTATGTCATTTTCCTTCATTATGCTTCCAAAAATCCTGCAAGGTAAATAGGCTATAGGGAGAGCACTGGGTTCAACGAGACACTTGCAGGTCGTGTTGGCCGCGTGTACTAAAAACCAGTAAATGGTTGTGCAGGGACATGAAACCGTGTCTCTATCCTCTGTCCTCTTTCATCTCCTTCTCAATTGCTGTCTGTATTTAGCCACATTCATTGACTTAGTGCTCCCTGAAGACCACAAGTATCCTTCATCTGGGCCTGTTGTCGACCGAAAAGTGAACTTGTTGCTTTGCTCAACACCATGTTTGAAGGACATCGGCATGATCACTGCTGATAGGACGGAGGGTCAAATAAAAAGGAACACCAATTTCTAGACAGGAGCAGTTGGAAGCTAAGAGTGTATTGTGGAGTGATATGTTTATTTGAGTTTCCAAACTTCCCTCTTTAGGTGGTTATTACTTCACATTCGTGAAGATCATAAAACCCACCGATTTAAAAGGCCCAGATGCTTATTATTACAGCAACTCAGTTGTTGAGGTGAGAGAAAATGAGAAGGACGTTGCTGCACCACTAAATCTTTGGCTGGGTCCTGCTGAAAACAAACAAAATGAATTCACGGTGGCCAGATAGGGCTATTTTCTACTGACTGTCTCTGGGGGCTCAAACAGAATCCATTTGTTTGATTGTTTGTTTTTCAGTTTCACTCATGTAGGGTACTTGTCCCCACACCTTCAGCTTGTAGTTTGTCTGTGTCCTTGGATCTCAAGTGAGTCTCCTGTAAGGAAGCACGTAGGTTTCCTGAGATTTCATCCGTTCTTTTAACCCTGTATCTTTTGTTTGCAGCACTCAGAGCCTGACCATTTATTCTGATGATTCAGAACTGTGCCCTTATTGCACTAAAAAATTTCTTTTTGTTATCATTAATCTACAATCCCGTGAAGAACATTATGTTTACGATGCTACCCCTTCACCAAGTCCACCCCCAAAAACCTCTTACAGTCGCTGTCCGTCAGCATAGTTGGATGCTATAGATCCCTTCACCATGTACCCCTTCACAGACACCGTTACAGTCGCTGTCAATTAGCGAGTACTAGGATGCTATATAGTCTCTGCTAGTCTTCACTGTGTTGTTCAGCACTCCCCATGCCACGCCCGACCCACGCAATATACATGCTAATCCTAATGCCCCCATTCTTTCTCCCCGCACGTATCCCTCCCATCAGAACCTCCCTGCCCGGTCCTTTCCTCTTGGCATCTTTCAGTCAACTCTCGGGTTCTGTGAGTCTGCTGCTGTTTTTTTCCTTCAGTTTTTCTTTGTTGTTATACTCCACACATGAGTGAAATCATTTGGTACTTGTCTTTCTCCGCCTGACCTATTTCTCTGAACATACTACCGTCTAGCTCCATCCACGTCATTGCAAATGGTAGGATTTGTTTTCTTCTTAGGGCTGCTTACTGCACGTTTTAAACTGGATTTCATTCTTCCTTTTTGTTGTAGTTTAGCTATGTGCATTCATCATTCATCTCCTGGTTATGAGCAACAGCTTTGTGTCAATCGATATGTATCTGTATCTATCTATCGCTCTGTCTGTCTGTATATCTATCTATCTTTCTATATATCCTTCTATCTATGTCTCTATCCTTCTCTCTATTTATCTATCCATCTATCTACCTTCCTGGCATATATCTATCATGTGTATCATCTATCTATTATCTGTCATCTATCTATCTGTCTATCTATGAATCAATCATCTTTCTGTCTGCCCAACTATCCTTATGTACAGAACAGTTAACAACATCACCTATGTCTGTTCCCTACATTATGCTTCCAAAAACATTGCAAGGTCACTAGGCCGTAGGGAGAGCACTGGGCTCACTGAGACAATTGCAGATCGAGTCAGCCGCGTGTGCTTAAAAAACCAGTAAATGGTGGTGCAGGGATTTGAACCCGTATCTCTGTCCTCTGTCCTCTTAAACCTCCTTCTCGCTTGCTAACTGTATTTAGCCACATTCATTGGCTAAGTTCTCACTGAAGACCACAAGTATACTTCCTCTGGGCTTGTCGTAGACAGAAAAGTATACTTGGTGCTTTACTCACCACCATGTTTGAGGGACATTGGCGTGTTCACCACTGATAGGAGGAGGGACAAATAAAAAGGAACACCTATTTCTAGACAGGAGAATTTGGGAGCAAAGTGTGTGTTGGGGAGGGACGTGTTTGTTTGAGTGTCCAAACTTCCCTCTTTATGTGGTTATTACTTCTTTACAATCGTGAACATCATAAAACCCAGTGATTTCAAAAGCCCAGACGCATATTATTACAGCAATTCATTTGTTGATGTGAGAAAAAATGAGAAGGACATTGCAGTACCACTAAATCTATACCTGGGCACTGCTGAAACCAAACAAAAAGAATCCACGGTTGCTAGGTAGGACTATTTTCTAGTGACTGTCTCTGGGGACTTAAACAGAATCCATTTGTTTCTTTGTTTTATCAGATTCACTCGTATTTGGTACCTGTCGCTGCCCCTTCAGCTTGTAATTTGTCTGTGTCCTTGGATCTCAAGTGAGTCTCCAGTTAGGGGGCACGTAGGTGTTCTTGAGTTTTCATCAGTTCTTCTAACCATGTGTCTTTTGTTTGGAGCAGTCAAAGCCTGTGCTTTTATTCTGATATTTGACAGCGATGCTCTTACTGCACTTTGAAATTTTTTTTTGTTCTCATTAATATACAATCACATGCAGAACATTATGTTTACTAGTCTACCCCTTTCACCAAGTCCTCGCCAAATCCCAGTTACAGTCGTTTTCAGTCAGCGTGTAGTAACATGCTTTAGAATCACTACTTGTCTTCTCTGTGTTGTATAGCCCTACCCATGACCCTACACTCTACACATTATTCATGCTAATCCTAGTGCCCCCATTCTTTTTCCCCGCCCTTATCACTCCCTTCCCACAAACCCAACCCAGTCCCTTTCTCTTTGGTAGCTGTTAGTCCACTCTCGGGTACTGTGTGTCTGCTGCTGTTTTTTCCTTCAGTTTTTCTTTCTTTTCGTACTTCACACATGAATGAAATCATTTGGTACATGTATTTCTCCGACTGGCCTATTTGACTGAGCATAATACCCTCTAGCTCCATCCACGTTATTGCCAATGATAGGATTTGTTTTCTTCTTAAGGCTGCTTACTACACTTTTTAAACTGGATTTTATTCTTCTTTTTTGTTTGTAGTTTCGCTATGTGCATCAACCATTGCTCTCATGGTTATTAGTGATAGCTTTGTGTTAATCGATATGGACCTATATCTGTCTATCTGTCTGTCTATCTGTCTATCTATCTATCAATCAATAAATCAATCATCTGTTTGTCTGCCAATCTGTCCTTGTGTACAGAACAGTTAACGACATAGACTATGTCATTTTCCTTCATTATGCTTCCAAAAATCCTGCAAGGTAAATAGGCTATAGGGAGAGCACTGGGTTCAACGAGACACTTGCAGGTCGTGTTGGCCGCGTGTACTAAAAACCAGTAAATGGTTGTGCAGGGACATGAAACCGTGTCTCTATCCTCTGTCCTCTTTCATCTCCTTCTCAATTGCTGTCTGTATTTAGCCACATTCATTGACTTAGTGCTCCCTGAAGACCACAAGTATCCTTCATCTGGGCCTGTTGTCGACCGAAAAGTGAACTTGTTGCTTTGCTCAACACCATGTTTGAAGGACATCGGCATGATCACTGCTGATAGGACGGAGGGTCAAATAAAAAGGAACACCAATTTCTAGACAGGAGCAGTTGGAAGCTAAGAGTGTATTGTGGAGTGATATGTTTATTTGAGTTTCCAAACTTCCCTCTTTAGGTGGTTATTACTTCACATTCGTGAAGATCATAAAACCCACCGATTTAAAAGGCCCAGATGCTTATTATTACAGCAACTCAGTTGTTGAGGTGAGAGAAAATGAGAAGGACGTTGCTGCACCACTAAATCTTTGGCTGGGTCCTGCTGAAAACAAACAAAATGAATTCACGGTGGCCAGATAGGGCTATTTTCTACTGACTGTCTCTGGGGGCTCAAACAGAATCCATTTGTTTGATTGTTTGTTTTTCAGTTTCACTCATGTAGGGTACTTGTCCCCACACCTTCAGCTTGTAGTTTGTCTGTGTCCTTGGATCTCAAGTGAGTCTCCTGTAAGGAAGCACGTAGGTTTCCTGAGATTTCATCCGTTCTTTTAACCCTGTATCTTTTGTTTGCAGCACTCAGAGCCTGACCATTTATTCTGATGATTCAGAACTGTGCCCTTATTGCACTAAAAAATTTCTTTTTGTTATCATTAATCTACAATCCCGTGAAGAACATTATGTTTACGATGCTACCCCTTCACCAAGTCCACCCCCAAAAACCTCTTACAGTCGCTGTCCGTCAGCATAGTTGGATGCTATAGATCCCTTCACCATGTACCCCCTCACAGACACCGTTACAGTCGCTGTCAATTAGCGAGTACTAGGATGCTATATAGTCTCTGCTAGTCTTCACTGTGTTGTTCAGCACTCCCCATGCCACGCCCGACCCACGCAATATACATGCTAATCCTAATGCCCCCATTCTTTCTCCCCGCACGTATCCCTCCCATCAGAACCTCCCTGCCCGGTCCTTTCCTCTTGGCATCTTTCAGTCAACTCTCGGGTTCTGTGAGTCTGCTGCTTTTTTCCTTCAGTTTTTCTTTGTTGTTATACTCCACACATGAGTGAAATCATTTGGTACTTGTCTTTCTCCGCCTGACCTATTTCCCTGAACATACTACCGTCTAGCTCCATCCACGTCATTGCAAATGGTAGGATTTGTTTTCTTCTTAGGGCTGCTTACTGCACGTTTTAAACTGGATTTCATTCTTCCTTTTTGTTGTAGTTTAGCTATGTGCATTCATCATTCATCTCCTGGTTATGAGCAACAGCTTTGTGTCAATCGATATGTATCTGTATCTATCTATCGCTCTGTCTGTCTGTATATCTATCTATCTTTCTATATATCCTTCTATCTATGTCTCTATCCTTCTCTCTATTTATCTATCCATCTATCTACCTTCCTGGCATATATCTATCATGTGTATCATCTATCTATTATCTGTCATCTATCTATCTGTCTATCTATGAATCAATCATCTTTCTGTCTGCCCAACTATCCTTATGTACAGAACAGTTAACAACATCACCTATGTCTGTTCCCTACATTATGCTTCCAAAAACATTGCAAGGTCACTAGGCCGTAGGGAGAGCACTGGGCTCACTGAGACAATTGCAGATCGAGTCAGCCGCGTGTGCTTAAAAAACCAGTAAATGGTGGTGCAGGGATTTGAACCCGTATCTCTGTCCTCTGTCCTCTTAAACCTCCTTCTCGCTTGCTAACTGTATTTAGCCACATTCATTGGCTAAGTTCTCACTGAAGACCGCAAGTATACTTCCTCTGGGCTTGTCGTAGACAGAAAAGTATACTTGGTGCTTTACTCACCACCATGTTTGAGGGACATTGGCGTGTTCACCACTGATAGGAGGAGGGACAAATAAAAAGGAACACCTATTTCTAGACAGGAGAATTTGGGAGCAAAGTGTGTGTTGGGGAGGGACGTGTTTGTTTGAGTGTCCAAACTTCCCTCTTTATGTGGTTATTACTTCTTTACAATCGTGAACATCATAAAACCCAGTGATTTCAAAAGCCCAGACGCATATTATTACAGCAATTCATTTGTTGATGTGAGAAAAAATGAGAAGGACATTGCAGTACCACTAAATCTATACCTGGGCACTGCTGAAACCAAACAAAAAGAATCCACGGTTGCTAGGTAGGACTATTTTCTAGTGACTGTCTCTGGGGACTTAAACAGAATCCATTTGTTTCTTTGTTTTATCAGATTCACTCGTATTTGGTACCTGTCCCTGCCCCTTCAGCTTGTAATTTGTCTGTGTCCTTGGATCTCAAGTGAGTGTCCAGTTAGGGGGCACGTAGGTGTTCTTGAGTTTTCATCAGTTCTTCTAACCATGTGTCTTTTGTTTGGAGCAGTCAAAGCCTGTGCTTTTATTCTGATATTTGACAGCGATGCTCTTACTGCACTTTGAAATTTTTTTTTGTTCTCATTAATATACAATCACATGCAGAACATTATGTTTACTAGTCTACCCCTTTCACCAAGTCCTCGCCAAATCCCAGTTACAGTCGTTTTCAGTCAGCGTGTAGTAACATGCTTTAGAATCACTACTTGTCTTCTCTGTGTTGTATAGCCCTACCCATGACCCTACACTCTACACATTATTCATGCTAATCCTAGTGCCCCCATTCTTTTTCCCCGCCCTTATCACTCCCTTCCCACAAACCCAACCCAGTCCCTTTCTCTTTGGTAGCTGTTAGTCCACTCTCGGGTACTGTGTGTCTGCTGCTGTTTTTTCCTTCAGTTTTTCTTTCTTTTCGTACTTCACACATGAATGAAATCATTTGGTACATGTATTTCTCCGACTGGCCTATTTGACTGAGCATAATACCCTCTAGCTCCATCCACGTTATTGCCAATGATAGGATTTGTTTTCTTCTTAAGGCTGCTTACTACACTTTTTAAACTGGATTTTATTCTTCTTTTTTGTTTGTAGTTTCGCTATGTGCATCAACCATTGCTCTCATGGTTATTAGTGATAGCTTTGTGTTAATCGATATGGACCTATATCTGTCTATCTGTCTGTCTATCTGTCTATCTATCTATCAATCAATAAATCAATCATCTGTTTGTCTGCCAATCTGTCCTTGTGTACAGAACAGTTAACGACATAGACTATGTCATTTTCCTTCATTATGCTTCCAAAAATCCTGCAAGGTAAATAGGCTATAGGGAGAGCACTGGGTTCAACGAGACACTTGCAGGTCGTGTTGGCCGCGTGTACTAAAAACCAGTAAATGGTTGTGCAGGGACATGAAACCGTGTCTCTATCCTCTGTCCTCTTTCATCTCCTTCTCAATTGCTGTCTGTATTTAGCCACATTCATTGACTTAGTGCTCCCTGAAGACCACAAGTATCCTTCATCTGGGCCTGTTGTCGACCGAAAAGTGAACTTGTTGCTTTGCTCAACACCATGTTTGAAGGACATCGGCATGATCACTGCTGATAGGACGGAGGGTCAAATAAAAAGGAACACCAATTTCTAGACAGGAGCAGTTGGAAGCTAAGAGTGTATTGTGGAGTGATATGTTTATTTGAGTTTCCAAACTTCCCTCTTTAGGTGGTTATTACTTCACATTCGTGAAGATCATAAAACCCACCGATTTAAAAGGCCCAGATGCTTATTATTACAGCAACTCAGTTGTTGAGGTGAGAGAAAATGAGAAGGACGTTGCTGCACCACTAAATCTTTGGCTGGGTCCTGCTGAAAACAAACAAAATGAATTCACGGTGGCCAGATAGGGCTATTTTCTACTGACTGTCTCTGGGGGCTCAAACAGAATCCATTTGTTTGATTGTTTGTTTTTCAGTTTCACTCATGTAGGGTACTTGTCCCCACACCTTCAGCTTGTAGTTTGTCTGTGTCCTTGGATCTCAAGTGAGTCTCCTGTAAGGAAGCACGTAGGTTTCCTGAGATTTCATCCGTTCTTTTAACCCTGTATCTTTTGTTTGCAGCACTCAGAGCCTGACCATTTATTCTGATGATTCAGAACTGTGCCCTTATTGCACTAAAAAATTTCTTTTTGTTATCATTAATCTACAATCCCGTGAAGAACATTATGTTTACGATGCTACCCCTTCACCAAGTCCACCCCCAAAAACCTCTTACAGTCGCTGTCCGTCAGCATAGTTGGATGCTATAGATCCCTTCACCATGTACCCCTTCACAGACACCGTTACAGTCGCTGTCAATTAGCGAGTACTAGGATGCTATATAGTCTCTGCTAGTCTTCACTGTGTTGTTCAGCACTCCCCATGCCACGCCCGACCCACGCAATATACATGCTAATCCTAATGCCCCCATTCTTTCTCCCCGCACGTATCCCTCCCATCAGAACCTCCCTGCCCGGTCCTTTCCTCTTGGCATCTTTCAGTCAACTCTCGGGTTCTGTGAGTCTGCTGCTGTTTTTTTCCTTCAGTTTTTCTTTGTTGTTATACTCCACACATGAGTGAAATCATTTGGTACTTGTCTTTCTCCGCCTGACCTATTTCTCTGAACATACTACCGTCTAGCTCCATCCACGTCATTGCAAATGGTAGGATTTGTTTTCTTCTTAGGGCTGCTTACTGCACGTTTTAAACTGGATTTCATTCTTCCTTTTTGTTGTAGTTTAGCTATGTGCATTCATCATTCATCTCCTGGTTATGAGCAACAGCTTTGTGTCAATCGATATGTATCTGTATCTATCTATCGCTCTGTCTGTCTGTATATCTATCTATCTTTCTATATATCCTTCTATCTATGTCTCTATCCTTCTCTCTATTTATCTATCCATCTATCTACCTTCCTGGCATATATCTATCATGTGTATCATCTATCTATTATCTGTCATCTATCTATCTGTCTATCTATGAATCAATCATCTTTCTGTCTGCCCAACTATCCTTATGTACAGAATAGTTAACAACATCACCTATGTCTGTTCCCTACATTATGCTTCCAAAAACATTGCAAGGTCACTAGGCCGTAGGGAGAGCACTGGGCTCACTGAGACAATTGCAGATCGAGTCAGCCGCGTGTGCTTAAAAAACCAGTAAATGGTGGTGCAGGGATTTGAACCCGTATCTCTGTCCTCTGTCCTCTTAAACCTCCTTCTCGCTTGCTAACTGTATTTAGCCACATTCATTGGCTAAGTTCTCACTGAAGACCGCAAGTATACTTCCTCTGGGCTTGTCGTAGACAGAAAAGTATACTTGGTGCTTTACTCACCACCATGTTTGAGGGACATTGGCGTGTTCACCACTGATAGGAGGAGGGACAAATAAAAAGGAACACCTATTTCTAGACAGGAGAATTTGGGAGCAAAGTGTGTGTTGGGGAGGGACGTGTTTGTTTGAGTGTCCAAACTTCCCTCTTTATGTGGTTATTACTTCTTTACAATCGTGAACATCATAAAACCCAGTGATTTCAAAAGCCCAGACGCATATTATTACAGCAATTCATTTGTTGATGTGAGAAAAAATGAGAAGGACATTGCAGTACCACTAAATCTATACCTGGGCACTGCTGAAACCAAACAAAAAGAATCCACGGTTGCTAGGTAGGACTATTTTCTAGTGACTGTCTCTGGGGACTTAAACAGAATCCATTTGTTTCTTTGTTTTATCAGATTCACTCGTATTTGGTACCTGTCCCTGCCCCTTCAGCTTGTAATTTGTCTGTGTCCTTGGATCTCAAGTGAGTCTCCAGTTAGGGGGCACGTAGGTGTTCTTGAGTTTTCATCAGTTCTTCTAACCATGTGTCTTTTGTTTGGAGCAGTCAAAGCCTGTGCTTTTATTCTGATATTTGACAGCGATGCTCTTACTGCACTTTGAAATTTTTTTTTGTTCTCATTAATATACAATCACATGCAGAACATTATGTTTACTAGTCTACCCCTTTCACCAAGTCCTCGCCAAATCCCAGTTACAGTCGTTTTCAGTCAGCGTGTAGTAACATGCTTTAGAATCACTACTTGTCTTCTCTGTGTTGTATAGCCCTACCCATGACCCTACACTCTACACATTATTCATGCTAATCCTAGTGCCCCCATTCTTTTTCCCCGCCCTTATCACTCCCTTCCCACAAACCCAACCCAGTCCCTTTCTCTTTGGTAGCTGTTAGTCCACTCTCGGGTACTGTGTGTCTGCTGCTGTTTTTTCCTTCAGTTTTTCTTTCTTTTCGTACTTCACACATGAATGAAATCATTTGGTACATGTATTTCTCCGACTGGCCTATTTGACTGAGCATAATACCCTCTAGCTCCATCCACGTTATTGCCAATGATAGGATTTGTTTTCTTCTTAAGGCTGCTTACTACACTTTTTAAACTGGATTTTATTCTTCTTTTTTGTTTGTAGTTTCGCTATGTGCATCAACCATTGCTCTCATGGTTATTAGTGATAGCTTTGTGTTAATCGATATGGACCTATATCTGTCTATCTGTCTGTCTATCTGTCTATCTATCTATCAATCAATAAATCAATCATCTGTTTGTCTGCCAATCTGTCCTTGTGTACAGAACAGTTAACGACATAGACTATGTCATTTTCCTTCATTATGCTTCCAAAAATCCTGCAAGGTAAATAGGCTATAGGGAGAGCACTGGGTTCAACGAGACACTTGCAGGTCGTGTTGGCCGCGTGTACTAAAAACCAGTAAATGGTTGTGCAGGGACATGAAACCGTGTCTCTATCCTCTGTCCTCTTTCATCTCCTTCTCAATTGCTGTCTGTATTTAGCCACATTCATTGACTTAGTGCTCCCTGAAGACCACAAGTATCCTTCATCTGGGCCTGTTGTCGACCGAAAAGTGAACTTGTTGCTTTGCTCAACACCATGTTTGAAGGACATCGGCATGATCACTGCTGATAGGACGGAGGGTCAAATAAAAAGGAACACCAATTTCTAGACAGGAGCAGTTGGAAGCTAAGAGTGTATTGTGGAGTGATATGTTTATTTGAGTTTCCAAACTTCCCTCTTTAGGTGGTTATTACTTCACATTCGTGAAGATCATAAAACCCACCGATTTAAAAGGCCCAGATGCTTATTATTACAGCAACTCAGTTGTTGAGGTGAGAGAAAATGAGAAGGACGTTGCTGCACCACTAAATCTTTGGCTGGGTCCTGCTGAAAACAAACAAAATGAATTCACGGTGGCCAGATAGGGCTATTTTCTACTGACTGTCTCTGGGGGCTCAAACAGAATCCATTTGTTTGATTGTTTGTTTTTCAGTTTCACTCATGTAGGGTACTTGTCCCCACACCTTCAGCTTGTAGTTTGTCTGTGTCCTTGGATCTCAAGTGAGTCTCCTGTAAGGAAGCACGTAGGTTTCCTGAGATTTCATCCGTTCTTTTAACCCTGTATCTTTTGTTTGCAGCACTCAGAGCCTGACCATTTATTCTGATGATTCAGAACTGTGCCCTTATTGCACTAAAAAATTTCTTTTTGTTATCATTAATCTACAATCCCGTGAAGAACATTATGTTTACGATGCTACCCCTTCACCAAGTCCACCCCCAAAAACCTCTTACAGTCGCTGTCCGTCAGCATAGTTGGATGCTATAGATCCCTTCACCATGTACCCCTTCACAGACACCGTTACAGTCGCTGTCAATTAGCGAGTACTAGGATGCTATATAGTCTCTGCTAGTCTTCACTGTGTTGTTCAGCACTCCCCATGCCACGCCCGACCCACGCAATATACATGCTAATCCTAATGCCCCCATTCTTTCTCCCCGCACGTATCCCTCCCATCAGAACCTCCCTGCCCGGTCCTTTCCTCTTGGCATCTTTCAGTCAACTCTCGGGTTCTGTGAGTCTGCTGCTGTTTTTTTCCTTCAGTTTTTCTTTGTTGTTATACTCCACACATGAGTGAAATCATTTGGTACTTGTCTTTCTCCGCCTGACCTATTTCTCTGAACATACTACCGTCTAGCTCCATCCACGTCATTGCAAATGGTAGGATTTGTTTTCTTCTTAGGGCTGCTTACTGCACGTTTTAAACTGGATTTCATTCTTCCTTTTTGTTGTAGTTTAGCTATGTGCATTCATCATTCATCTCCTGGTTATGAGCAACAGCTTTGTGTCAATCGATATGTATCTGTATCTATCTATCGCTCTGTCTGTCTGTATATCTATCTATCTTTCTATATATCCTTCTATCTATGTCTCTATCCTTCTCTCTATTTATCTATCCATCTATCTACCTTCCTGGCATATATCTATCATGTGTATCATCTATCTATTATCTGTCATCTATCTATCTGTCTATCTATGAATCAATCATCTTTCTGTCTGCCCAACTATCCTTATGTACAGAATAGTTAACAACATCACCTATGTCTGTTCCCTACATTATGCTTCCAAAAACATTGCAAGGTCACTAGGCCGTAGGGAGAGCACTGGGCTCACTGAGACAATTGCAGATCGAGTCAGCCGCGTGTGCTTAAAAAACCAGTAAATGGTGGTGCAGGGATTTGAACCCGTATCTCTGTCCTCTGTCCTCTTAAACCTCCTTCTCGCTTGCTAACTGTATTTAGCCACATTCATTGGCTAAGTTCTCACTGAAGACCGCAAGTATACTTCCTCTGGGCTTGTCGTAGACAGAAAAGTATACTTGGTGCTTTACTCACCACCATGTTTGAGGGACATTGGCGTGTTCACCACTGATAGGAGGAGGGACAAATAAAAAGGAACACCTATTTCTAGACAGGAGAATTTGGGAGCAAAGTGTGTGTTGGGGAGGGACGTGTTTGTTTGAGTGTCCAAACTTCCCTCTTTATGTGGTTATTACTTCTTTACAATCGTGAACATCATAAAACCCAGTGATTTCAAAAGCCCAGACGCATATTATTACAGCAATTCATTTGTTGATGTGAGAAAAAATGAGAAGGACATTGCAGTACCACTAAATCTATACCTGGGCACTGCTGAAACCAAACAAAAAGAATCCACGGTTGCTAGGTAGGACTATTTTCTAGTGACTGTCTCTGGGGACTTAAACAGAATCCATTTGTTTCTTTGTTTTATCAGATTCACTCGTATTTGGTACCTGTCCCTGCCCCTTCAGCTTGTAATTTGTCTGTGTCCTTGGATCTCAAGTGAGTCTCCAGTTAGGGGGCACGTAGGTGTTCTTGAGTTTTCATCAGTTCTTCTAACCATGTGTCTTTTGTTTGGAGCAGTCAAAGCCTGTGCTTTTATTCTGATATTTGACAGCGATGCTCTTACTGCACTTTGAAATTTTTTTTTGTTCTCATTAATATACAATCACATGCAGAACATTATGTTTACTAGTCTACCCCTTTCACCAAGTCCTCGCCAAATCCCAGTTACAGTCGTTTTCAGTCAGCGTGTAGTAACATGCTTTAGAATCACTACTTGTCTTCTCTGTGTTGTATAGCCCTACCCATGACCCTACACTCTACACATTATTCATGCTAATCCTAGTGCCCCCATTCTTTTTCCCCGCCCTTATCACTCCCTTCCCACAAACCCAACCCAGTCCCTTTCTCTTTGGTAGCTGTTAGTCCACTCTCGGGTACTGTGTGTCTGCTGCTGTTTTTTCCTTCAGTTTTTCTTTCTTTTCGTACTTCACACATGAATGAAATCATTTGGTACATGTATTTCTCCGACTGGCCTATTTGACTGAGCATAATACCCTCTAGCTCCATCCACGTTATTGCCAATGATAGGATTTGTTTTCTTCTTAAGGCTGCTTACTACACTTTTTAAACTGGATTTTATTCTTCTTTTTTGTTTGTAGTTTCGCTATGTGCATCAACCATTGCTCTCATGGTTATTAGTGATAGCTTTGTGTTAATCGATATGGACCTATATCTGTCTATCTGTCTGTCTATCTGTCTATCTATCTATCAATCAATAAATCAATCATCTGTTTGTCTGCCAATCTGTCCTTGTGTACAGAACAGTTAACGACATAGACTATGTCATTTTCCTTCATTATGCTTCCAAAAATCCTGCAAGGTAAATAGGCTATAGGGAGAGCACTGGGTTCAACGAGACACTTGCAGGTCGTGTTGGCCGCGTGTACTAAAAACCAGTAAATGGTTGTGCAGGGACATGAAACCGTGTCTCTATCCTCTGTCCTCTTTCATCTCCTTCTCAATTGCTGTCTGTATTTAGCCACATTCATTGACTTAGTGCTCCCTGAAGACCACAAGTATCCTTCATCTGGGCCTGTTGTCGACCGAAAAGTGAACTTGTTGCTTTGCTCAACACCATGTTTGAAGGACATCGGCATGATCACTGCTGATAGGACGGAGGGTCAAATAAAAAGGAACACCAATTTCTAGACAGGAGCAGTTGGAAGCTAAGAGTGTATTGTGGAGTGATATGTTTATTTGAGTTTCCAAACTTCCCTCTTTAGGTGGTTATTACTTCACATTCGTGAAGATCATAAAACCCACCGATTTAAAAGGCCCAGATGCTTATTATTACAGCAACTCAGTTGTTGAGGTGAGAGAAAATGAGAAGGACGTTGCTGCACCACTAAATCTTTGGCTGGGTCCTGCTGAAAACAAACAAAATGAATTCACGGTGGCCAGATAGGGCTATTTTCTACTGACTGTCTCTGGGGGCTCAAACAGAATCCATTTGTTTGATTGTTTGTTTTTCAGTTTCACTCATGTAGGGTACTTGTCCCCACACCTTCAGCTTGTAGTTTGTCTGTGTCCTTGGATCTCAAGTGAGTCTCCTGTAAGGAAGCACGTAGGTTTCCTGAGATTTCATCCGTTCTTTTAACCCTGTATCTTTTGTTTGCAGCACTCAGAGCCTGACCATTTATTCTGATGATTCAGAACTGTGCCCTTATTGCACTAAAAAATTTCTTTTTGTTATCATTAATCTACAATCCCGTGAAGAACATTATGTTTACGATGCTACCCCTTCACCAAGTCCACCCCCAAAAACCTCTTACAGTCGCTGTCCGTCAGCATAGTTGGATGCTATAGATCCCTTCACCATGTACCCCTTCACAGACACCGTTACAGTCGCTGTCAATTAGCGAGTACTAGGATGCTATATAGTCTCTGCTAGTCTTCACTGTGTTGTTCAGCACTCCCCATGCCACGCCCGACCCACGCAATATACATGCTAATCCTAATGCCCCCATTCTTTCTCCCCGCACGTATCCCTCCCATCAGAACCTCCCTGCCCGGTCCTTTCCTCTTGGCATCTTTCAGTCAACTCTCGGGTTCTGTGAGTCTGCTGCTGTTTTTTTCCTTCAGTTTTTCTTTGTTGTTATACTCCACACATGAGTGAAATCATTTGGTACTTGTCTTTCTCCGCCTGACCTATTTCTCTGAACATACTACCGTCTAGCTCCATCCACGTCATTGCAAATGGTAGGATTTGTTTTCTTCTTAGGGCTGCTTACTGCACTTTTTAAACTGGATTTCATTCTTCCTTTTTGTTGTAGTTTAGCTATGTGCATTCATCATTCATCTCCTGGTTATGAGCAACAGCTTTGTGTCAATCGATATGTATCTGTATCTATCTATCGCTCTGTCTGTCTGTATATCTATCTATCTTTCTATATATCCTTCTATCTATGTCTCTATCCTTCTCTCTATTTATCTATCCATCTATCTACCTTCCTGGCATATATCTATCATGTGTATCATCTATCTATTATCTGTCATCTATCTATCTGTCTATCTATGAATCAATCATCTTTCTGTCTGCCCAACTATCCTTATGTACAGAATAGTTAACAACATCACCTATGTCTGTTCCCTACATTATGCTTCCAAAAACATTGCAAGGTCACTAGGCCGTAGGGAGAGCACTGGGCTCACTGAGACAATTGCAGATCGAGTCAGCCGCGTGTGCTTAAAAAACCAGTAAATGGTGGTGCAGGGATTTGAACCCGTATCTCTGTCCTCTGTCCTCTTAAACCTCCTTCTCGCTTGCTAACTGTATTTAGCCACATTCATTGGCTAAGTTCTCACTGAAGACCGCAAGTATACTTCCTCTGGGCTTGTCGTAGACAGAAAAGTATACTTGGTGCTTTACTCACCACCATGTTTGAGGGACATTGGCGTGTTCACCACTGATAGGAGGAGGGACAAATAAAAAGGAACACCTATTTCTAGACAGGAGAATTTGGGAGCAAAGTGTGTGTTGGGGAGGGACGTGTTTGTTTGAGTGTCCAAACTTCCCTCTTTATGTGGTTATTACTTCTTTACAATCGTGAACATCATAAAACCCAGTGATTTCAAAAGCCCAGACGCATATTATTACAGCAATTCATTTGTTGATGTGAGAAAAAATGAGAAGGACATTGCAGTACCACTAAATCTATACCTGGGCACTGCTGAAACCAAACAAAAAGAATCCACGGTTGCTAGGTAGGACTATTTTCTAGTGACTGTCTCTGGGGACTTAAACAGAATCCATTTGTTTCTTTGTTTTATCAGATTCACTCGTATTTGGTACCTGTCGCTGCCCCTTCAGCTTGTAATTTGTCTGTGTCCTTGGATCTCAAGTGAGTCTCCAGTTAGGGGGCACGTAGGTGTTCTTGAGTTTTCATCAGTTCTTCTAACCATGTGTCTTTTGTTTGGAGCAGTCAAAGCCTGTGCTTTTATTCTGATATTTGACAGCGATGCTCTTACTGCACTTTGAAATTTTTTTTTGTTCTCATTAGTATACAATCACATGCAGAACATTATGTTTACTAGTCTACCCCTTTCACCAAGTCCTCGCCAAATCCCAGTTACAGTCGTTTTCAGTCAGCGTGTAGTAACATGCTTTAGAATCACTACTTGTCTTCTCTGTGTTGTATAGCCCTACCCATGACCCTACACTCTACACATTATTCATGCTAATCCTAGTGCCCCCATTCTTTTTCCCCGCCCTTATCACTCCCTTCCCACAAACCCAACCCAGTCCCTTTCTCTTTGGTAGCTGTTAGTCCACTCTCGGGTACTGTGTGTCTGCTGCTGTTTTTTCCTTCAGTTTTTCTTTCTTTTCGTACTTCACACATGAATGAAATCATTTGGTACATGTATTTCTCCGACTGGCCTATTTGACTGAGCATAATACCCTCTAGCTCCATCCACGTTATTGCCAATGATAGGATTTGTTTTCTTCTTAAGGCTGCTTACTACACTTTTTAAACTGGATTTTATTCTTCTTTTTTGTTTGTAGTTTCGCTATGTGCATCAACCATTGCTCTCATGGTTATTAGTGATAGCTTTGTGTTAATCGATATGGACCTATATCTGTCTATCTGTCTGTCTATCTGTCTATCTATCTATCAATCAATAAATCAATCATCTGTTTGTCTGCCAATCTGTCCTTGTGTACAGAACAGTTAACGACATAGACTATGTCATTTTCCTTCATTATGCTTCCAAAAATCCTGCAAGGTAAATAGGCTATAGGGAGAGCACTGGGTTCAACGAGACACTTGCAGGTCGTGTTGGCCGCGTGTACTAAAAACCAGTAAATGGTTGTGCAGGGACATGAAACCGTGTCTCTATCCTCTGTCCTCTTTCATCTCCTTCTCAATTGCTGTCTGTATTTAGCCACATTCATTGACTTAGTGCTCCCTGAAGACCACAAGTATCCTTCATCTGGGCCTGTTGTCGACCGAAAAGTGAACTTGTTGCTTTGCTCAACACCATGTTTGAAGGACATCGGCATGATCACTGCTGATAGGACGGAGGGTCAAATAAAAAGGAACACCAATTTCTAGACAGGAGCAGTTGGAAGCTAAGAGTGTATTGTGGAGTGATATGTTTATTTGAGTTTCCAAACTTCCCTCTTTAGGTGGTTATTACTTCACATTCGTGAAGATCATAAAACCCACCGATTTAAAAGGCCCAGATGCTTATTATTACAGCAACTCAGTTGTTGAGGTGAGAGAAAATGAGAAGGACGTTGCTGCACCACTAAATCTTTGGCTGGGTCCTGCTGAAAACAAACAAAATGAATTCACGGTGGCCAGATAGGGCTATTTTCTACTGACTGTCTCTGGGGGCTCAAACAGAATCCATTTGTTTGATTGTTTGTTTTTCAGTTTCACTCATGTAGGGTACTTGTCCCCACACCTTCAGCTTGTAGTTTGTCTGTGTCCTTGGATCTCAAGTGAGTCTCCTGTAAGGAAGCACGTAGGTTTCCTGAGATTTCATCCGTTCTTTTAACCCTGTATCTTTTGTTTGCAGCACTCAGAGCCTGACCATTTATTCTGATGATTCAGAACTGTGCCCTTATTGCACTAAAAAATTTCTTTTTGTTATCATTAATCTACAATCCCGTGAAGAACATTATGTTTACGATGCTACCCCTTCACCAAGTCCACCCCCAAAAACCTCTTACAGTCGCTGTCCGTCAGCATAGTTGGATGCTATAGATCCCTTCACCATGTACCCCTTCACAGACACCGTTACAGTCGCTGTCAATTAGCGAGTACTAGGATGCTATATAGTCTCTGCTAGTCTTCACTGTGTTGTTCAGCACTCCCCATGCCACGCCCGACCCACGCAATATACATGCTAATCCTAATGCCCCCATTCTTTCTCCCCGCACGTATCCCTCCCATCAGAACCTCCCTGCCCGGTCCTTTCCTCTTGGCATCTTTCAGTCAACTCTCGGGTTCTGTGAGTCTGCTGCTGTTTTTTTCCTTCAGTTTTTCTTTGTTGTTATACTCCACACATGAGTGAAATCATTTGGTACTTGTCTTTCTCCGCCTGACCTATTTCTCTGAACATACTACCGTCTAGCTCCATCCACGTCATTGCAAATGGTAGGATTTGTTTTCTTCTTAGGGCTGCTTACTGCACGTTTTAAACTGGATTTCATTCTTCCTTTTTGTTGTAGTTTAGCTATGTGCATTCATCATTCATCTCCTGGTTATGAGCAACAGCTTTGTGTCAATCGATATGTATCTGTATCTATCTATCGCTCTGTCTGTCTGTATATCTATCTATCTTTCTATATATCCTTCTATCTATGTCTCTATCCTTCTCTCTATTTATCTATCCATCTATCTACCTTCCTGGCATATATCTATCATGTGTATCATCTATCTATTATCTGTCATCTATCTATCTGTCTATCTATGAATCAATCATCTTTCTGTCTGCCCAACTATCCTTATGTACAGAATAGTTAACAACATCACCTATGTCTGTTCCCTACATTATGCTTCCAAAAACATTGCAAGGTCACTAGGCCGTAGGGAGAGCACTGGGCTCACTGAGACAATTGCAGATCGAGTCAGCCGCGTGTGCTTAAAAAACCAGTAAATGGTGGTGCAGGGATTTGAACCCGTATCTCTGTCCTCTGTCCTCTTAAACCTCCTTCTCGCTTGCTAACTGTATTTAGCCACATTCATTGGCTAAGTTCTCACTGAAGACCGCAAGTATACTTCCTCTGGGCTTGTCGTAGACAGAAAAGTATACTTGGTGCTTTACTCACCACCATGTTTGAGGGACATTGGCGTGTTCACCACTGATAGGAGGAGGGACAAATAAAAAGGAACACCTATTTCTAGACAGGAGAATTTGGGAGCAAAGTGTGTGTTGGGGAGGGACGTGTTTGTTTGAGTGTCCAAACTTCCCTCTTTATGTGGTTATTACTTCTTTACAATCGTGAACATCATAAAACCCAGTGATTTCAAAAGCCCAGACGCATATTATTACAGCAATTCATTTGTTGATGTGAGAAAAAATGAGAAGGACATTGCAGTACCACTAAATCTATACCTGGGCACTGCTGAAACCAAACAAAAAGAATCCACGGTTGCTAGGTAGGACTATTTTCTAGTGACTGTCTCTGGGGACTTAAACAGAATCCATTTGTTTCTTTGTTTTATCAGATTCACTCGTATTTGGTACCTGTCGCTGCCCCTTCAGCTTGTAATTTGTCTGTGTCCTTGGATCTCAAGTGAGTCTCCAGTTAGGGGGCACGTAGGTGTTCTTGAGTTTTCATCAGTTCTTCTAACCATGTGTCTTTTGTTTGGAGCAGTCAAAGCCTGTGCTTTTATTCTGATATTTGACAGCGATGCTCTTACTGCACTTTGAAATTTTTTTTTGTTCTCATTAATATACAATCACATGCAGAACCTTATGTTTACTAGTCTACCCCTTTCACCAAGTCCTCGCCAAATCCCAGTTACAGTCGTTTTCAGTCAGCGTGTAGTAACATGCTTTAGAATCACTACTTGTCTTCTCTGTGTTGTATAGCCCTACCCATGACCCTACACTCTACACATTATTCATGCTAATCCTAGTGCCCCCATTCTTTTTCCCCGCCCTTATCACTCCCTTCCCACAAACCCAACCCAGTCCCTTTCTCTTTGGTAGCTGTTAGTCCACTCTCGGGTACTGTGTGTCTGCTGCTGTTTTTTCCTTCAGTTTTTCTTTCTTTTCGTACTTCACACATGAATGAAATCATTTGGTACATGTATTTCTCCGACTGGCCTATTTGACTGAGCATAATACCCTCTAGCTCCATCCACGTTATTGCCAATGATAGGATTTGTTTTCTTCTTAAGGCTGCTTACTACACTTTTTAAACTGGATTTTATTCTTCTTTTTTGTTTGTAGTTTCGCTATGTGCATCAACCATTGCTCTCATGGTTATTAGTGATAGCTTTGTGTTAATCGATATGGACCTATATCTGTCTATCTGTCTGTCTATCTGTCTATCTATCTATCAATCAATAAATCAATCATCTGTTTGTCTGCCAATCTGTCCTTGTGTACAGAACAGTTAACGACATAGACTATGTCATTTTCCTTCATTATGCTTCCAAAAATCCTGCAAGGTAAATAGGCTATAGGGAGAGCACTGGGTTCAACGAGACACTTGCAGGTCGTGTTGGCCGCGTGTACTAAAAACCAGTAAATGGTTGTGCAGGGACATGAAACCGTGTCTCTATCCTCTGTCCTCTTTCATCTCCTTCTCAATTGCTGTCTGTATTTAGCCACATTCATTGACTTAGTGCTCCCTGAAGACCACAAGTATCCTTCATCTGGGCCTGTTGTCGACCGAAAAGTGAACTTGTTGCTTTGCTCAACACCATGTTTGAAGGACATCGGCATGATCACTGCTGATAGGACGGAGGGTCAAATAAAAAGGAACACCAATTTCTAGACAGGAGCAGTTGGAAGCTAAGAGTGTATTGTGGAGTGATATGTTTATTTGAGTTTCCAAACTTCCCTCTTTAGGTGGTTATTACTTCACATTCGTGAAGATCATAAAACCCACCGATTTAAAAGGCCCAGATGCTTATTATTACAGCAACTCAGTTGTTGAGGTGAGAGAAAATGAGAAGGACGTTGCTGCACCACTAAATCTTTGGCTGGGTCCTGCTGAAAACAAACAAAATGAATTCACGGTGGCCAGATAGGGCTATTTTCTACTGACTGTCTCTGGGGGCTCAAACAGAATCCATTTGTTTGATTGTTTGTTTTTCAGTTTCACTCATGTAGGGTACTTGTCCCCACACCTTCAGCTTGTAGTTTGTCTGTGTCCTTGGATCTCAAGTGAGTCTCCTGTAAGGAAGCACGTAGGTTTCCTGAGATTTCATCCGTTCTTTTAACCCTGTATCTTTTGTTTGCAGCACTCAGAGCCTGACCATTTATTCTGATGATTCAGAACTGTGCCCTTATTGCACTAAAAAATTTCTTTTTGTTATCATTAATCTACAATCCCGTGAAGAACATTATGTTTACGATGCTACCCCTTCACCAAGTCCACCCCCAAAAACCTCTTACAGTCGCTGTCCGTCAGCATAGTTGGATGCTATAGATCCCTTCACCATGTACCCCCTCACAGACACCGTTACAGTCGCTGTCAATTAGCGAGTACTAGGATGCTATATAATCTCTGCTAGTCTTCACTGTGTTGTTCAGCACTCCCCATGCCACGCCCGACCCACGCAATATACATGCTAATCCTAATGCCCCCATTCTTTCTCCCCGCACGTATCCCTCCCATCAGAACCTCCCTGCCCGGTCCTTTCCTCTTGGCATCTTTCAGTCAACTCTCGGGTTCTGTGAGTCTGCTGCTGTTTTTTTCCTTCAGTTTTTCTTTGTTGTTATACTCCACACATGAGTGAAATCATTTGGTACTTGTCTTTCTCCGCCTGACCTATTTCTCTGAACATACTACCGTCTAGCTCCATCCACGTCATTGCAAATGGTAGGATTTGTTTTCTTCTTAGGGCTGCTTACTGCACTTTTTAAACTGGATTTCATTCTTCCTTTTTGTTGTAGTTTAGCTATGTGCATTCATCATTCATCTCCTGGTTATGAGCAACAGCTTTGTGTCAATCGATATGTATCTGTATCTATCTATCGCTCTGTCTGTCTGTATATCTATCTATCTTTCTATATATCCTTCTATCTATGTCTCTATCCTTCTCTCTATTTATCTATCCATCTATCTACCTTCCTGGCATATATCTATCATGTGTATCATCTATCTATTATCTGTCATCTATCTATCTGTCTATCTATGAATCAATCATCTTTCTGTCTGCCCAACTATCCTTATGTACAGAACAGTTAACAACATCACCTATGTCTGTTCCCTACATTATGCTTCCAAAAACATTGCAAGGTCACTAGGCCGTAGGGAGAGCACTGGGCTCACTGAGACAATTGCAGATCGAGTCAGCCGCGTGTGCTTAAAAAACCAGTAAATGGTGGTGCAGGGATTTGAACCCGTATCTCTGTCCTCTGTCCTCTTAAACCTCCTTCTCGCTTGCTAACTGTATTTAGCCACATTCATTGGCTAAGTTCTCACTGAAGACCGCAAGTATACTTCCTCTGGGCTTGTCGTAGACAGAAAAGTATACTTGGTGCTTTACTCACCACCATGTTTGAGGGACATTGGCGTGTTCACCACTGATAGGAGGAGGGACAAATAAAAAGGAACACCTATTTCTAGACAGGAGAATTTGGGAGCAAAGTGTGTGTTGGGGAGGGACGTGTTTGTTTGAGTGTCCAAACTTCCCTCTTTATGTGGTTATTACTTCTTTACAATCGTGAACATCATAAAACCCAGTGATTTCAAAAGCCCAGACGCATATTATTACAGCAATTCATTTGTTGATGTGAGAAAAAATGAGAAGGACATTGCAGTACCACTAAATCTATACCTGGGCACTGCTGAAACCAAACAAAAAGAATCCACGGTTGCTAGGTAGGACTATTTTCTAGTGACTGTCTCTGGGGACTTAAACAGAATCCATTTGTTTCTTTGTTTTATCAGATTCACTCGTATTTGGTACCTGTCCCTGCCCCTTCAGCTTGTAATTTGTCTGTGTCCTTGGATCTCAAGTGAGTGTCCAGTTAGGGGGCACGTAGGTGTTCTTGAGTTTTCATCAGTTCTTCTAACCATGTGTCTTTTGTTTGGAGCAGTCAAAGCCTGTGCTTTTATTCTGATATTTGACAGCGATGCTCTTACTGCACTTTGAAATTTTTTTTTGTTCTCATTAATATACAATCACATGCAGAACATTATGTTTACTAGTCTACCCCTTTCACCAAGTCCTCGCCAAATCCCAGTTACAGTCGTTTTCAGTCAGCGTGTAGTAACATGCTTTAGAATCACTACTTGTCTTCTCTGTGTTGTATAGCCCTACCCATGACCCTACACTCTACACATTATTCATGCTAATCCTAGTGCCCCCATTCTTTTTCCCCGCCCTTATCACTCCCTTCCCACAAACCCAACCCAGTCCCTTTCTCTTTGGTAGCTGTTAGTCCACTCTCGGGTACTGTGTGTCTGCTGCTGTTTTTTCCTTCAGTTTTTCTTTCTTTTCGTACTTCACACATGAATGAAATCATTTGGTACATGTATTTCTCCGACTGGCCTATTTGACTGAGCATAATACCCTCTAGCTCCATCCACGTTATTGCCAATGATAGGATTTGTTTTCTTCTTAAGGCTGCTTACTACACTTTTTAAACTGGATTTTATTCTTCTTTTTTGTTTGTAGTTTCGCTATGTGCATCAACCATTGCTCTCATGGTTATTAGTGATAGCTTTGTGTTAATCGATATGGACCTATATCTGTCTATCTGTCTGTCTATCTGTCTATCTATCTATCAATCAATAAATCAATCATCTGTTTGTCTGCCAATCTGTCCTTGTGTACAGAACAGTTAACGACATAGACTATGTCATTTTCCTTCATTATGCTTCCAAAAATCCTGCAAGGTAAATAGGCTATAGGGAGAGCACTGGGTTCAACGAGACACTTGCAGGTCGTGTTGGCCGCGTGTACTAAAAACCAGTAAATGGTTGTGCAGGGACATGAAACCGTGTCTCTATCCTCTGTCCTCTTTCATCTCCTTCTCAATTGCTGTCTGTATTTAGCCACATTCATTGACTTAGTGCTCCCTGAAGACCACAAGTATCCTTCATCTGGGCCTGTTGTCGACCGAAAAGTGAACTTGTTGCTTTGCTCAACACCATGTTTGAAGGACATCGGCATGATCACTGCTGATAGGACGGAGGGTCAAATAAAAAGGAACACCAATTTCTAGACAGGAGCAGTTGGAAGCTAAGAGTGTATTGTGGAGTGATATGTTTATTTGAGTTTCCAAACTTCCCTCTTTAGGTGGTTATTACTTCACATTCGTGAAGATCATAAAACCCACCGATTTAAAAGGCCCAGATGCTTATTATTACAGCAACTCAGTTGTTGAGGTGAGAGAAAATGAGAAGGACGTTGCTGCACCACTAAATCTTTGGCTGGGTCCTGCTGAAAACAAACAAAATGAATTCACGGTGGCCAGATAGGGCTATTTTCTACTGACTGTCTCTGGGGGCTCAAACAGAATCCATTTGTTTGATTGTTTGTTTTTCAGTTTCACTCATGTAGGGTACTTGTCCCCACACCTTCAGCTTGTAGTTTGTCTGTGTCCTTGGATCTCAAGTGAGTCTCCTGTAAGGAAGCACGTAGGTTTCCTGAGATTTCATCCGTTCTTTTAACCCTGTATCTTTTGTTTGCAGCACTCAGAGCCTGACCATTTATTCTGATGATTCAGAACTGTGCCCTTATTGCACTAAAAAATTTCTTTTTGTTATCATTAATCTAAAATCCCGTGAAGAACATTATGTTTACGATGCTACCCCTTCACCAAGTCCACCCCCAAAAACCTCTTACAGTCGCTGTCCGTCAGCATAGTTGGATGCTATAGATCCCTTCACCATGTACCCCTTCACAGACACCGTTACAGTCGCTGTCAATTAGCGAGTACTAGGATGCTATATAGTCTCTGCTAGTCTTCACTGTGTTGTTCAGCACTCCCCATGCCACGCCCGACCCACGCAATATACATGCTAATCCTAATGCCCCCATTCTTTCTCCCCGCACGTATCCCTCCCATCAGAACCTCCCTGCCCGGTCCTTTCCTCTTGGCATCTTTCAGTCAACTCTCGGGTTCTGTGAGTCTACTGCTGTTTTTTTCCTTCAGTTTTTCTTTGTTGTTATACTCCACACATGAGTGAAATCATTTGGTACTTGTCTTTCTCCGCCTGACCTATTTCTCTGAACATACTACCGTCTAGCTCCATCCACGTCATTGCAAATGGTAGGATTTGTTTTCTTCTTAGGGCTGCTTACTGCACTTTTTAAACTGGATTTCATTCTTCCTTTTTGTTGTAGTTTAGCTATGTGCATTCATCATTCATCTCCTGGTTATGAGCAACAGCTTTGTGTCAATCGATATGTATCTGTATCTATCTATCGCTCTGTCTGTCTGTATATCTATCTATCTTTCTATATATCCTTCTATCTATGTCTCTATCCTTCTCTCTATTTATCTATCCATCTATCTACCTTCCTGGCATATATCTATCATGTGTATCATCTATCTATTATCTGTCATCTATCTATCTGTCTATCTATGAATCAATCATCTTTCTGTCTGCCCAACTATCCTTATGTACAGAACAGTTAACAACATCACCTATGTCTGTTCCCTACATTATGCTTCCAAAAACATTGCAAGGTCACTAGGCCGTAGGGAGAGCACTGGGCTCACTGAGACAATTGCAGATCGAGTCAGCCGCTTGTGCTTAAAAAACCAGTAAATGGTGGTGCAGGGATTTGAACCCGTATCTCTGTCCTCTGTCCTCTTAAACCTCCTTCTCGCTTGCTAACTGTATTTAGCCACATTCATTGGCTAAGTTCTCACTGAAGACCGCAAGTATACTTCCTCTGGGCTTGTCGTAGACAGAAAAGTATACTTGGTGCTTTACTCACCACCATGTTTGAGGGACATTGGCGTGTTCACCACTGATAGGAGGAGGGACAAATAAAAAGGAACACCTATTTCTAGACAGGAGAATTTGGGAGCAAAGTGTGTGTTGGGGAGGGACGTGTTTGTTTGAGTGTCCAAACTTCCCTCTTTATGTGGTTATTACTTCTTTACAATCGTGAACATCATAAAACCCAGTGATTTCAAAAGCCCAGACGCATATTATTACAGCAATTCATTTGTTGATGTGAGAAAAAATGAGAAGGACATTGCAGTACCACTAAATCTATACCTGGGCACTGCTGAAACCAAACAAAAAGAATCCACGGTTGCTAGGTAGGACTATTTTCTAGTGACTGTCTCTGGGGACTTAAACAGAATCCATTTGTTTCTTTGTTTTATCAGATTCACTCGTATTTGGTACCTGTCCCTGCCCCTTCAGCTTGTAATTTGTCTGTGTCCTTGGATCTCAAGTGAGTGTCCAGTTAGGGGGCACGTAGGTGTTCTTGAGTTTTCATCAGTTCTTCTAACCATGTGTCTTTTGTTTGGAGCAGTCAAAGCCTGTGCTTTTATTCTGATATTTGACAGCGATGCTCTTACTGCACTTTGAAATTTTTTTTTGTTCTCATTAATATACAATCACATGCAGAACATTATGTTTACTAGTCTACCCCTTTCACCAAGTCCTCGCCAAATCCCAGTTACAGTCGTTTTCAGTCAGCGTGTAGTAACATGCTTTAGAATCACTACTTGTCTTCTCTGTGTTGTATAGCCCTACCCATGACCCTACACTCTACACATTATTCATGCTAATCCTAGTGCCCCCATTCTTTTTCCCCGCCCTTATCACTCCCTTCCCACAAACCCAACCCAGTCCCTTTCTCTTTGGTAGCTGTTAGTCCACTCTCGGGTACTGTGTGTCTGCTGCTGTTTTTTCCTTCAGTTTTTCTTTCTTTTCGTACTTCACACATGAATGAAATCATTTGGTACATGTATTTCTCCGACTGGCCTATTTGACTGAGCATAATACCCTCTAGCTCCATCCACGTTATTGCCAATGATAGGATTTGTTTTCTTCTTAAGGCTGCTTACTACACTTTTTAAACTGGATTTTATTCTTCTTTTTTGTTTGTAGTTTCGCTATGTGCATCAACCATTGCTCTCATGGTTATTAGTGATAGCTTTGTGTTAATCGATATGGACCTATATCTGTCTATCTGTCTGTCTATCTGTCTATCTATCTATCAATCAATAAATCAATCATCTGTTTGTCTGCCAATCTGTCCTTGTGTACAGAACAGTTAACGACATAGACTATGTCATTTTCCTTCATTATGCTTCCAAAAATCCTGCAAGGTAAATAGGCTATAGGGAGAGCACTGGGTTCAACGAGACACTTGCAGGTCGTGTTGGCCGCGTGTACTAAAAACCAGTAAATGGTTGTGCAGGGACATGAAACCGTGTCTCTATCCTCTGTCCTCTTTCATCTCCTTCTCAATTGCTGTCTGTATTTAGCCACATTCATTGACTTAGTGCTCCCTGAAGACCACAAGTATCCTTCATCTGGGCCTGTTGTCGACCGAAAAGTGAACTTGTTGCTTTGCTCAACACCATGTTTGAAGGACATCGGCATGATCACTGCTGATAGGACGGAGGGTCAAATAAAAAGGAACACCAATTTCTAGACAGGAGCAGTTGGAAGCTAAGAGTGTATTGTGGAGTGATATGTTTATTTGAGTTTCCAAACTTCCCTCTTTAGGTGGTTATTACTTCACATTCGTGAAGATCATAAAACCCACCGATTTAAAAGGCCCAGATGCTTATTATTACAGCAACTCAGTTGTTGAGGTGAGAGAAAATGAGAAGGACGTTGCTGCACCACTAAATCTTTGGCTGGGTCCTGCTGAAAACAAACAAAATGAATTCACGGTGGCCAGATAGGGCTATTTTCTACTGACTGTCTCTGGGGGCTCAAACAGAATCCATTTGTTTGATTGTTTGTTTTTCAGTTTCACTCATGTAGGGTACTTGTCCCCACACCTTCAGCTTGTAGTTTGTCTGTGTCCTTGGATCTCAAGTGAGTCTCCTGTAAGGAAGCACGTAGGTTTCCTGAGATTTCATCCGTTCTTTTAACCCTGTATCTTTTGTTTGCAGCACTCAGAGCCTGACCATTTATTCTGATGATTCAGAACTGTGCCCTTATTGCACTAAAAAAATTTTTTTTTGTTATCATTAATCTACAATCCCGTGAAGAACATTATGTTTACGATGCTACCCCTTCACCAAGTCCACCCCCAAAAACCTCTTACAGTCGCTGTCCGTCAGCATAGTTGGATGCTATAGATCCCTTCACCATGTACCCCTTCACAGACACCGTTACAGTCGCTGTCAATTAGCGAGTACTAGGATGCTATATAGTCTCTGCTAGTCTTCACTGTGTTGTTCAGCACTCCCCATGCCACGCCCGACCCACGCAATATACATGCTAATCCTAATGCCCCCATTCTTTCTCCCCGCACGTATCCCTCCCATCAGAACCTCCCTGCCCGGTCCTTTCCTCTTGGCATCTTTCAGTCAACTCTCGGGTTCTGTGAGTCTGCTGCTGTTTTTTTCCTTCAGTTTTTCTTTGTTGTTATACTCCACACATGAGTGAAATCATTTGGTACTTGTCTTTCTCCGCCTGACCTATTTCTCTGAACATACTACCGTCTAGCTCCATCCACGTCATTGCAAATGGTAGGATTTGTTTTCTTCTTAGGGCTGCTTACTGCACTTTTTAAACTGGATTTCATTCTTCCTTTTTGTTGTAGTTTAGCTATGTGCATTCATCATTCATCTCCTGGTTATGAGCAACAGCTTTGTGTCAATCGATATGTATCTGTATCTATCTATCGCTCTGTCTGTCTGTATATCTATCTATCTTTCTATATATCCTTCTATCTATGTCTCTATCCTTCTCTCTATTTATCTATCCATCTATCTACCTTCCTGGCATATATCTATCATGTGTATCATCTATCTATTATCTGTCATCTATCTATCTGTCTATCTATGAATCAATCATCTTTCTGTCTGCCCAACTATCCTTATGTACAGAACAGTTAACAACATCACCTATGTCTGTTCCCTACATTATGCTTCCAAAAACATTGCAAGGTCACTAGGCCGTAGGGAGAGCACTGGGCTCACTGAGACAATTGCAGATCGAGTCAGCCGCGTGTGCTTAAAAAACCAGTAAATGGTGGTGCAGGGATTTGAACCCGTATCTCTGTCCTCTGTCCTCTTAAACCTCCTTCTCGCTTGCTAACTGTATTTAGCCACATTCATTGGCTAAGTTCTCACTGAAGACCGCAAGTATACTTCCTCTGGGCTTGTTGTAGACAGAAAAGTATACTTGGTGCTTTACTCACCACCATGTTTGAGGGACATTGGCGTGTTCACCACTGATAGGAGGAGGGACAAATAAAAAGGAACACCTATTTCTAGACAGGAGAATTTGGGAGCAAAGTGTGTGTTGGGGAGGGACGTGTTTGTTTGAGTGTCCAAACTTCCCTCTTTATGTGGTTATTACTTCTTTACAATCGTGAACATCATAAAACCCAGTGATTTCAAAAGCCCAGACGCATATTATTACAGCAATTCATTTGTTGATGTGAGAAAAAATGAGAAGGACATTGCAGTACCACTAAATCTATACCTGGGCACTGCTGAAACCAAACAAAAAGAATCCACGGTTGCTAGGTAGGACTATTTTCTAGTGACTGTCTCTGGGGACTTAAACAGAATCCATTTGTTTCTTTGTTTTATCAGATTCACTCGTATTTGGTACCTGTCCCTGCCCCTTCAGCTTGTAATTTGTCTGTGTCCTTGGATCTCAAGTGAGTGTCCAGTTAGGGGGCACGTAGGTGTTCTTGAGTTTTCATCAGTTCTTCTAACCATGTGTCTTTTGTTTGGAGCAGTCAAAGCCTGTGCTTTTATTCTGATATTTGACAGCGATGCTCTTACTGCACTTTGAAATTTTTTTTTGTTCTCATTAATATACAATCACATGCAGAACATTATGTTTACTAGTCTACCCCTTTCACCAAGTCCTCGCCAAATCCCAGTTACAGTCGTTTTCAGTCAGCGTGTAGTAACATGCTTTAGAATCACTACTTGTCTTCTCTGTGTTGTATAGCCCTACCCATGACCCTACACTCTACACATTATTCATGCTAATCCTAGTGCCCCCATTCTTTTTCCCCGCCCTTATCACTCCCTTCCCACAAACCCAACCCAGTCCCTTTCTCTTTGGTAGCTGTTAGTCCACTCTCGGGTACTGTGTGTCTGCTGCTGTTTTTTCCTTCAGTTTTTCTTTCTTTTCGTACTTCACACATGAATGAAATCATTTGGTACATGTATTTCTCCGACTGGCCTATTTGACTGAGCATAATACCCTCTAGCTCCATCCACGTTATTGCCAATGATAGGATTTGTTTTCTTCTTAAGGCTGCTTACTACACTTTTTAAACTGGATTTTATTCTTCTTTTTTGTTTGTAGTTTCGCTATGTGCATCAACCATTGCTCTCATGGTTATTAGTGATAGCTTTGTGTTAATCGATATGGACCTATATCTGTCTATCTGTCTGTCTATCTGTCTATCTATCTATCAATCAATAAATCAATCATCTGTTTGTCTGCCAATCTGTCCTTGTGTACAGAACAGTTAACGACATAGACTATGTCATTTTCCTTCATTATGCTTCCAAAAATCCTGCAAGGTAAATAGGCTATAGGGAGAGCACTGGGTTCAACGAGACACTTGCAGGTCGTGTTGGCCGCGTGTACTAAAAACCAGTAAATGGTTGTGCAGGGACATGAAACCGTGTCTCTATCCTCTGTCCTCTTTCATCTCCTTCTCAATTGCTGTCTGTATTTAGCCACATTCATTGACTTAGTGCTCCCTGAAGACCACAAGTATCCTTCATCTGGGCCTGTTGTCGACCGAAAAGTGAACTTGTTGCTTTGCTCAACACCATGTTTGAAGGACATCGGCATGATCACTGCTGATAGGACGGAGGGTCAAATAAAAAGGAACACCAATTTCTAGACAGGAGCAGTTGGAAGCTAAGAGTGTATTGTGGAGTGATATGTTTATTTGAGTTTCCAAACTTCCCTCTTTAGGTGGTTATTACTTCACATTCGTGAAGATCATAAAACCCACCGATTTAAAAGGCCCAGATGCTTATTATTACAGCAACTCAGTTGTTGAGGTGAGAGAAAATGAGAAGGACGTTGCTGCACCACTAAATCTTTGGCTGGGTCCTGCTGAAAACAAACAAAATGAATTCACGGTGGCCAGATAGGGCTATTTTCTACTGACTGTCTCTGGGGGCTCAAACAGAATCCATTTGTTTGATTGTTTGTTTTTCAGTTTCACTCATGTAGGGTACTTGTCCCCACACCTTCAGCTTGTAGTTTGTCTGTGTCCTTGGATCTCAAGTGAGTCTCCTGTAAGGAAGCACGTAGGTTTCCTGAGATTTCATCCGTTCTTTTAACCCTGTATCTTTTGTTTGCAGCACTCAGAGCCTGACCATTTATTCTGATGATTCAGAACTGTGCCCTTATTGCACTAAAAAATTTCTTTTTGTTATCATTAATCTACAATCCCGTGAAGAACATTATGTTTACGATGCTACCCCTTCACCAAGTCCACCCCCAAAAACCTCTTACAGTCGCTGTCCGTCAGCATAGTTGGATGCTATAGATCCCTTCACCATGTACCCCTTCACAGACACCGTTACAGTCGCTGTCAATTAGCGAGTACTAGGATGCTATATAGTCTCTGCTAGTCTTCACTGTGTTGTTCAGCACTCCCCATGCCACGCCCGACCCACGCAATATACATGCTAATCCTAATGCCCCCATTCTTTCTCCCCGCACGTATCCCTCCCATCAGAACCTCCCTGCCCGGTCCTTTCCTCTTGGCATCTTTCAGTCAACTCTCGGGTTCTGTGAGTCTGCTGCTGTTTTTTTCCTTCAGTTTTTCTTTGTTGTTATACTCCACACATGAGTGAAATCATTTGGTACTTGTCTTTCTCCGCCTGACCTATTTCTCTGAACATACTACCGTCTAGCTCCATCCACGTCATTGCAAATGGTAGGATTTGTTTTCTTCTTAGGGCTGCTTACTGCACTTTTTAAACTGGATTTCATTCTTCCTTTTTGTTGTAGTTTAGCTATGTGCATTCATCATTCATCTCCTGGTTATGAGCAACAGCTTTGTGTCAATCGATATGTATCTGTATCTATCTATCGCTCTGTCTGTCTGTATATCTATCTATCTTTCTATATATCCTTCTATCTATGTCTCTATCCTTCTCTCTATTTATCTATCCATCTATCTACCTTCCTGGCATATATCTATCATGTGTATCATCTATCTATTATCTGTCATCTATCTATCTGTCTATCTATGAATCAATCATCTTTCTGTCTGCCCAACTATCCTTATGTACAGAACAGTTAACAACATCACCTATGTCTGTTCCCTACATTATGCTTCCAAAAACATTGCAAGGTCACTAGGCCGTAGGGAGAGCACTGGGCTCACTGAGACAATTGCAGATCGAGTCAGCCGCGTGTGCTTAAAAACCAGTAAATGGTGGTGCAGGGATTTGAACCCGTATCTCTGTCCTCTGTCCTCTTAAACCTCCTTCTCGCTTGCTAACTGTATTTAGCCACATTCATTGGCTAAGTTCTCACTGAAGACCGCAAGTATACTTCCTCTGGGCTTGTTGTAGACAGAAAAGTATACTTGGTGCTTTACTCACCACCATGTTTGAGGGACATTGGCGTGTTCACCACTGATAGGAGGAGGGACAAATAAAAAGGAACACCTATTTCTAGACAGGAGAATTTGGGAGCAAAGTGTGTGTTGGGGAGGGACGTGTTTGTTTGAGTGTCCAAACTTCCCTCTTTATGTGGTTATTACTTCTTTACAATCGTGAACATCATAAAACCCAGTGATTTCAAAAGCCCAGACGCATATTATTACAGCAATTCATTTGTTGATGTGAGAAAAAATGAGAAGGACATTGCAGTACCACTAAATCTATACCTGGGCACTGCTGAAACCAAACAAAAAGAATCCACGGTTGCTAGGTAGGACTATTTTCTAGTGACTGTCTCTGGGGACTTAAACAGAATCCATTTGTTTCTTTGTTTTATCAGATTCACTCGTATTTGGTACCTGTCCCTGCCCCTTCAGCTTGTAATTTGTCTGTGTCCTTGGATCTCAAGTGAGTGTCCAGTTAGGGGGCACGTAGGTGTTCTTGAGTTTTCATCAGTTCTTCTAACCATGTGTCTTTTGTTTGGAGCAGTCAAAGCCTGTGCTTTTATTCTGATATTTGACAGCGATGCTCTTACTGCACTTTGAAATTTTTTTTTGTTCTCATTAATATACAATCACATGCAGAACATTATGTTTACTAGTCTACCCCTTTCACCAAGTCCTCGCCAAATCCCAGTTACAGTCGTTTTCAGTCAGCGTGTAGTAACATGCTTTAGAATCACTACTTGTCTTCTCTGTGTTGTATAGCCCTACCCATGACCCTACACTCTACACATTATTCATGCTAATCCTAGTGCCCCCATTCTTTTTCCCCGCCCTTATCACTCCCTTCCCACAAACCCAACCCAGTCCCTTTCTCTTTGGTAGCTGTTAGTCCACTCTCGGGTACTGTGTGTCTGCTGCTGTTTTTTCCTTCAGTTTTTCTTTCTTTTCGTACTTCACACATGAATGAAATCATTTGGTACATGTATTTCTCCGACTGGCCTATTTGACTGAGCATAATACCCTCTAGCTCCATCCACGTTATTGCCAATGATAGGATTTGTTTTCTTCTTAAGGCTGCTTACTACACTTTTTAAACTGGATTTTATTCTTCTTTTTTGTTTGTAGTTTCGCTATGTGCATCAACTATTGCTCTCATGGTTATTAGTGATAGCTTTGTGTTAATCGATATGGACCTATATCTGTCTATCTGTCTGTCTATCTGTCTATCTATCTATCAATCAATAAATCAATCATCTGTTTGTCTGCCAATCTGTCCTTGTGTACAGAACAGTTAACGACATAGACTATGTCATTTTCCTTCATTATGCTTCCAAAAATCCTGCAAGGTAAATAGGCTATAGGGAGAGCACTGGGTTCAACGAGACACTTGCAGGTCGTGTTGGCCGCGTGTACTAAAAACCAGTAAATGGTTGTGCAGGGACATGAAACCGTGTCTCTATCCTCTGTCCTCTTTCATCTCCTTCTCAATTGCTGTCTGTATTTAGCCACATTCATTGACTTAGTGCTCCCTGAAGACCACAAGTATCCTTCATCTGGGCCTGTTGTCGACCGAAAAGTGAACTTGTTGCTTTGCTCAACACCATGTTTGAAGGACATCGGCATGATCACTGCTGATAGGACGGAGGGTCAAATAAAAAGGAACACCAATTTCTAGACAGGAGCAGTTGGAAGCTAAGAGTGTATTGTGGAGTGATATGTTTATTTGAGTTTCCAAACTTCCCTCTTTAGGTGGTTATTACTTCACATTCGTGAAGATCATAAAACCCACCGATTTAAAAGGCCCAGATGCTTATTATTACAGCAACTCAGTTGTTGAGGTGAGAGAAAATGAGAAGGACGTTGCTGCACCACTAAATCTTTGGCTGGGTCCTGCTGAAAACAAACAAAATGAATTCACGGTGGCCAGATAGGGCTATTTTCTACTGACTGTCTCTGGGGGCTCAAACAGAATCCATTTGTTTGATTGTTTGTTTTTCAGTTTCACTCATGTAGGGTACTTGTCCCCACACCTTCAGCTTGTAGTTTGTCTGTGTCCTTGGATCTCAAGTGAGTCTCCTGTAAGGAAGCACGTAGGTTTCCTGAGATTTCATCCGTTCTTTTAACCCTGTATCTTTTGTTTGCAGCACTCAGAGCCTGACCATTTATTCTGATGATTCAGAACTGTGCCCTTATTGCACTAAAAAAATTTTTTTTTGTTATCATTAATCTACAATCCCGTGAAGAACATTATGTTTACGATGCTACCCCTTCACCAAGTCCACCCCCAAAAACCTCTTACAGTCGCTGTCCGTCAGCATAGTTGGATGCTATAGATCCCTTCACCATGTACCCCTTCACAGACACCGTTACAGTCGCTGTCAATTAGCGAGTACTAGGATGCTATATAGTCTCTGCTAGTCTTCACTGTGTTGTTCAGCACTCCCCATGCCACGCCCGACCCACGCAATATACATGCTAATCCTAATGCCCCCATTCTTTCTCCCCGCACGTATCCCTCCCATCAGAACCTCCCTGCCCGGTCCTTTCCTCTTGGCATCTTTCAGTCAACTCTCGGGTTCTGTGAGTCTGCTGCTGTTTTTTTCCTTCAGTTTTTCTTTGTTGTTATACTCCACACATGAGTGAAATCATTTGGTACTTGTCTTTCTCCGCCTGACCTATTTCTCTGAACATACTACCGTCTAGCTCCATCCACGTCATTGCAAATGGTAGGATTTGTTTTCTTCTTAGGGCTGCTTACTGCACTTTTTAAACTGGATTTCATTCTTCCTTTTTGTTGTAGTTTAGCTATGTGCATTCATCATTCATCTCCTGGTTATGAGCAACAGCTTTGTGTCAATCGATATGTATCTGTATCTATCTATCGCTCTGTCTGTCTGTATATCTATCTATCTTTCTATATATCCTTCTATCTATGTCTCTATCCTTCTCTCTATTTATCTATCCATCTATCTACCTTCCTGGCATATATCTATCATGTGTATCATCTATCTATTATCTGTCATCTATCTATCTGTCTATCTATGAATCAATCATCTTTCTGTCTGCCCAACTATCCTTATGTACAGAACAGTTAACAACATCACCTATGTCTGTTCCCTACATTATGCTTCCAAAAACATTGCAAGGTCACTAGGCCGTAGGGAGAGCACTGGGCTCACTGAGACAATTGCAGATCGAGTCAGCCGCGTGTGCTTAAAAAACCAGTAAATGGTGGTGCAGGGATTTGAACCCGTATCTCTGTCCTCTGTCCTCTTAAACCTCCTTCTCGCTTGCTAACTGTATTTAGCCACATTCATTGGCTAAGTTCTCACTGAAGACCGCAAGTATACTTCCTCTGGGCTTGTTGTAGACAGAAAAGTATACTTGGTGCTTTACTCACCACCATGTTTGAGGGACATTGGCGTGTTCACCACTGATAGGAGGAGGGACAAATAAAAAGGAACACCTATTTCTAGACAGGAGAATTTGGGAGCAAAGTGTGTGTTGGGGAGGGACGTGTTTGTTTGAGTGTCCAAACTTCCCTCTTTATGTGGTTATTACTTCTTTACAATCGTGAACATCATAAAACCCAGTGATTTCAAAAGCCCAGACGCATATTATTACAGCAATTCATTTGTTGATGTGAGAAAAAATGAGAAGGACATTGCAGTACCACTAAATCTATACCTGGGCACTGCTGAAACCAAACAAAAAGAATCCACGGTTGCTAGGTAGGACTATTTTCTAGTGACTGTCTCTGGGGACTTAAACAGAATCCATTTGTTTCTTTGTTTTATCAGATTCACTCGTATTTGGTACCTGTCCCTGCCCCTTCAGCTTGTAATTTGTCTGTGTCCTTGGATCTCAAGTGAGTGTCCAGTTAGGGGGCACGTAGGTGTTCTTGAGTTTTCATCAGTTCTTCTAACCATGTGTCTTTTGTTTGGAGCAGTCAAAGCCTGTGCTTTTATTCTGATATTTGACAGCGATGCTCTTACTGCACTTTGAAATTTTTTTTTGTTCTCATTAATATACAATCACATGCAGAACATTATGTTTACTAGTCTACCCCTTTCACCAAGTCCTCGCCAAATCCCAGTTACAGTCGTTTTCAGTCAGCGTGTAGTAACATGCTTTAGAATCACTACTTGTCTTCTCTGTGTTGTATAGCCCTACCCATGACCCTACACTCTACACATTATTCATGCTAATCCTAGTGCCCCCATTCTTTTTCCCCGCCCTTATCACTCCCTTCCCACAAACCCAACCCAGTCCCTTTCTCTTTGGTAGCTGTTAGTCCACTCTCGGGTACTGTGTGTCTGCTGCTGTTTTTTCCTTCAGTTTTTCTTTCTTTTCGTACTTCACACATGAATGAAATCATTTGGTACATGTATTTCTCCGACTGGCCTATTTGACTGAGCATAATACCCTCTAGCTCCATCCACGTTATTGCCAATGATAGGATTTGTTTTCTTCTTAAGGCTGCTTACTACACTTTTTAAACTGGATTTTATTCTTCTTTTTTGTTTGTAGTTTCGCTATGTGCATCAACCATTGCTCTCATGGTTATTAGTGATAGCTTTGTGTTAATCGATATGGACCTATATCTGTCTATCTGTCTGTCTATCTGTCTATCTATCTATCAATCAATAAATCAATCATCTGTTTGTCTGCCAATCTGTCCTTGTGTACAGAACAGTTAACGACATAGACTATGTCATTTTCCTTCATTATGCTTCCAAAAATCCTGCAAGGTAAATAGGCTATAGGGAGAGCACTGGGTTCAACGAGACACTTGCAGGTCGTGTTGGCCGCGTGTACTAAAAACCAGTAAATGGTTGTGCAGGGACATGAAACCGTGTCTCTATCCTCTGTCCTCTTTCATCTCCTTCTCAATTGCTGTCTGTATTTAGCCACATTCATTGACTTAGTGCTCCCTGAAGACCACAAGTATCCTTCATCTGGGCCTGTTGTCGACCGAAAAGTGAACTTGTTGCTTTGCTCAACACCATGTTTGAAGGACATCGGCATGATCACTGCTGATAGGACGGAGGGTCAAATAAAAAGGAACACCAATTTCTAGACAGGAGCAGTTGGAAGCTAAGAGTGTATTGTGGAGTGATATGTTTATTTGAGTTTCCAAACTTCCCTCTTTAGGTGGTTATTACTTCACATTCGTGAAGATCATAAAACCCACCGATTTAAAAGGCCCAGATGCTTATTATTACAGCAACTCAGTTGTTGAGGTGAGAGAAAATGAGAAGGACGTTGCTGCACCACTAAATCTTTGGCTGGGTCCTGCTGAAAACAAACAAAATGAATTCACGGTGGCCAGATAGGGCTATTTTCTACTGACTGTCTCTGGGGGCTCAAACAGAATCCATTTGTTTGATTGTTTGTTTTTCAGTTTCACTCATGTAGGGTACTTGTCCCCACACCTTCAGCTTGTAGTTTGTCTGTGTCCTTGGATCTCAAGTGAGTCTCCTGTAAGGAAGCACGTAGGTTTCCTGAGATTTCATCCGTTCTTTTAACCCTGTATCTTTTGTTTGCAGCACTCAGAGCCTGACCATTTATTCTGATGATTCAGAACTGTGCCCTTATTGCACTAAAAAATTTCTTTTTGTTATCATTAATCTACAATCCCGTGAAGAACATTATGTTTACGATGCTACCCCTTCACCAAGTCCACCCCCAAAAACCTCTTACAGTCGCTGTCCGTCAGCATAGTTGGATGCTATAGATCCCTTCACCATGTACCCCTTCACAGACACCGTTACAGTCGCTGTCAATTAGCGAGTACTAGGATGCTATATAGTCTCTGCTAGTCTTCACTGTGTTGTTCAGCACTCCCCATGCCACGCCCGACCCACGCAATATACATGCTAATCCTAATGCCCCCATTCTTTCTCCCCGCACGTATCCCTCCCATCAGAACCTCCCTGCCCGGTCCTTTCCTCTTGGCATCTTTCAGTCAACTCTCGGGTTCTGTGAGTCTGCTGCTGTTTTTTTCCTTCAGTTTTTCTTTGTTGTTATACTCCACACATGAGTGAAATCATTTGGTACTTGTCTTTCTCCGCCTGACCTATTTCTCTGAACATACTACCGTCTAGCTCCATCCACGTCATTGCAAATGGTAGGATTTGTTTTCTTCTTAGGGCTGCTTACTGCACTTTTTAAACTGGATTTCATTCTTCCTTTTTGTTGTAGTTTAGCTATGTGCATTCATCATTCATCTCCTGGTTATGAGCAACAGCTTTGTGTCAATCGATATGTATCTGTATCTATCTATCGCTCTGTCTGTCTGTATATCTATCTATCTTTCTATATATCCTTCTATCTATGTCTCTATCCTTCTCTCTATTTATCTATCCATCTATCTACCTTCCTGGCATATATCTATCATGTGTATCATCTATCTATTATCTGTCATCTATCTATCTGTCTATCTATGAATCAATCATCTTTCTGTCTGCCCAACTATCCTTATGTACAGAACAGTTAACAACATCACCTATGTCTGTTCCCTACATTATGCTTCCAAAAACATTGCAAGGTCACTAGGCCGTAGGGAGAGCACTGGGCTCACTGAGACAATTGCAGATCGAGTCAGCCGCGTGTGCTTAAAAACCAGTAAATGGTGGTGCAGGGATTTGAACCCGTATCTCTGTCCTCTGTCCTCTTAAACCTCCTTCTCGCTTGCTAACTGTATTTAGCCACATTCATTGGCTAAGTTCTCACTGAAGACCGCAAGTATACTTCCTCTGGGCTTGTTGTAGACAGAAAAGTATACTTGGTGCTTTACTCACCACCATGTTTGAGGGACATTGGCGTGTTCACCACTGATAGGAGGAGGGACAAATAAAAAGGAACACCTATTTCTAGACAGGAGAATTTGGGAGCAAAGTGTGTGTTGGGGAGGGACGTGTTTGTTTGAGTGTCCAAACTTCCCTCTTTATGTGGTTATTACTTCTTTACAATCGTGAACATCATAAAACCCAGTGATTTCAAAAGCCCAGACGCATATTATTACAGCAATTCATTTGTTGATGTGAGAAAAAATGAGAAGGACATTGCAGTACCACTAAATCTATACCTGGGCACTGCTGAAACCAAACAAAAAGAATCCACGGTTGCTAGGTAGGACTATTTTCTAGTGACTGTCTCTGGGGACTTAAACAGAATCCATTTGTTTCTTTGTTTTATCAGATTCACTCGTATTTGGTACCTGTCCCTGCCCCTTCAGCTTGTAATTTGTCTGTGTCCTTGGATCTCAAGTGAGTGTCCAGTTAGGGGGCACGTAGGTGTTCTTGAGTTTTCATCAGTTCTTCTAACCATGTGTCTTTTGTTTGGAGCAGTCAAAGCCTGTGCTTTTATTCTGATATTTGACAGCGATGCTCTTACTGCACTTTGAAATTTTTTTTTGTTCTCATTAATATACAATCACATGCAGAACATTATGTTTACTAGTCTACCCCTTTCACCAAGTCCTCGCCAAATCCCAGTTACAGTCGTTTTCAGTCAGCGTGTAGTAACATGCTTTAGAATCACTACTTGTCTTCTCTGTGTTGTATAGCCCTACCCATGACCCTACACTCTACACATTATTCATGCTAATCCTAGTGCCCCCATTCTTTTTCCCCGCCCTTATCACTCCCTTCCCACAAACCCAACCCAGTCCCTTTCTCTTTGGTAGCTGTTAGTCCACTCTCGGGTACTGTGTGTCTGCTGCTGTTTTTTCCTTCAGTTTTTCTTTCTTTTCGTACTTCACACATGAATGAAATCATTTGGTACATGTATTTCTCCGACTGGCCTATTTGACTGAGCATAATACCCTCTAGCTCCATCCACGTTATTGCCAATGATAGGATTTGTTTTCTTCTTAAGGCTGCTTACTACACTTTTTAAACTGGATTTTATTCTTCTTTTTTGTTTGTAGTTTCGCTATGTGCATCAACTATTGCTCTCATGGTTATTAGTGATAGCTTTGTGTTAATCGATATGGACCTATATCTGTCTATCTGTCTGTCTATCTGTCTATCTATCTATCAATCAATAAATCAATCATCTGTTTGTCTGCCAATCTGTCCTTGTGTACAGAACAGTTAACGACATAGACTATGTCATTTTCCTTCATTATGCTTCCAAAAATCCTGCAAGGTAAATAGGCTATAGGGAGAGCACTGGGTTCAACGAGACACTTGCAGGTCGTGTTGGCCGCGTGTACTAAAAACCAGTAAATGGTTGTGCAGGGACATGAAACCGTGTCTCTATCCTCTGTCCTCTTTCATCTCCTTCTCAATTGCTGTCTGTATTTAGCCACATTCATTGACTTAGTGCTCCCTGAAGACCACAAGTATCCTTCATCTGGGCCTGTTGTCGACCGAAAAGTGAACTTGTTGCTTTGCTCAACACCATGTTTGAAGGACATCGGCATGATCACTGCTGATAGGACGGAGGGTCAAATAAAAAGGAACACCAATTTCTAGACAGGAGCAGTTGGAAGCTAAGAGTGTATTGTGGAGTGATATGTTTATTTGAGTTTCCAAACTTCCCTCTTTAGGTGGTTATTACTTCACATTCGTGAAGATCATAAAACCCACCGATTTAAAAGGCCCAGATGCTTATTATTACAGCAACTCAGTTGTTGAGGTGAGAGAAAATGAGAAGGACGTTGCTGCACCACTAAATCTTTGGCTGGGTCCTGCTGAAAACAAACAAAATGAATTCACGGTGGCCAGATAGGGCTATTTTCTACTGACTGTCTCTGGGGGCTCAAACAGAATCCATTTGTTTGATTGTTTGTTTTTCAGTTTCACTCATGTAGGGTACTTGTCCCCACACCTTCAGCTTGTAGTTTGTCTGTGTCCTTGGATCTCAAGTGAGTCTCCTGTAAGGAAGCACGTAGGTTTCCTGAGATTTCATCCGTTCTTTTAACCCTGTATCTTTTGTTTGCAGCACTCAGAGCCTGACCATTTATTCTGATGATTCAGAACTGTGCCCTTATTGCACTAAAAAAATTTTTTTTTGTTATCATTAATCTACAATCCCGTGAAGAACATTATGTTTACGATGCTACCCCTTCACCAAGTCCACCCCCAAAAACCTCTTACAGTCGCTGTCCGTCAGCATAGTTGGATGCTATAGATCCCTTCACCATGTACCCCTTCACAGACACCGTTACAGTCGCTGTCAATTAGCGAGTACTAGGATGCTATATAGTCTCTGCTAGTCTTCACTGTGTTGTTCAGCACTCCCCATGCCACGCCCGACCCACGCAATATACATGCTAATCCTAATGCCCCCATTCTTTCTCCCCGCACGTATCCCTCCCATCAGAACCTCCCTGCCCGGTCCTTTCCTCTTGGCATCTTTCAGTCAACTCTCGGGTTCTGTGAGTCTGCTGCTGTTTTTTTCCTTCAGTTTTTCTTTGTTGTTATACTCCACACATGAGTGAAATCATTTGGTACTTGTCTTTCTCCGCCTGACCTATTTCTCTGAACATACTACCGTCTAGCTCCATCCACGTCATTGCAAATGGTAGGATTTGTTTTCTTCTTAGGGCTGCTTACTGCACTTTTTAAACTGGATTTCATTCTTCCTTTTTGTTGTAGTTTAGCTATGTGCATTCATCATTCATCTCCTGGTTATGAGCAACAGCTTTGTGTCAATCGATATGTATCTGTATCTATCTATCGCTCTGTCTGTCTGTATATCTATCTATCTTTCTATATATCCTTCTATCTATGTCTCTATCCTTCTCTCTATTTATCTATCCATCTATCTACCTTCCTGGCATATATCTATCATGTGTATCATCTATCTATTATCTGTCATCTATCTATCTGTCTATCTATGAATCAATCATCTTTCTGTCTGCCCAACTATCCTTATGTACAGAACAGTTAACAACATCACCTATGTCTGTTCCCTACATTATGCTTCCAAAAACATTGCAAGGTCACTAGGCCGTAGGGAGAGCACTGGGCTCACTGAGACAATTGCAGATCGAGTCAGCCGCGTGTGCTTAAAAAACCAGTAAATGGTGGTGCAGGGATTTGAACCCGTATCTCTGTCCTCTGTCCTCTTAAACCTCCTTCTCGCTTGCTAACTGTATTTAGCCACATTCATTGGCTAAGTTCTCACTGAAGACCGCAAGTATACTTCCTCTGGGCTTGTTGTAGACAGAAAAGTATACTTGGTGCTTTACTCACCACCATGTTTGAGGGACATTGGCGTGTTCACCACTGATAGGAGGAGGGACAAATAAAAAGGAACACCTATTTCTAGACAGGAGAATTTGGGAGCAAAGTGTGTGTTGGGGAGGGACGTGTTTGTTTGAGTGTCCAAACTTCCCTCTTTATGTGGTTATTACTTCTTTACAATCGTGAACATCATAAAACCCAGTGATTTCAAAAGCCCAGACGCATATTATTACAGCAATTCATTTGTTGATGTGAGAAAAAATGAGAAGGACATTGCAGTACCACTAAATCTATACCTGGGCACTGCTGAAACCAAACAAAAAGAATCCACGGTTGCTAGGTAGGACTATTTTCTAGTGACTGTCTCTGGGGACTTAAACAGAATCCATTTGTTTCTTTGTTTTATCAGATTCACTCGTATTTGGTACCTGTCCCTGCCCCTTCAGCTTGTAATTTGTCTGTGTCCTTGGATCTCAAGTGAGTCTCCAGTTAGGGGGCACGTAGGTGTTCTTGAGTTTTCATCAGTTCTTCTAACCATGTGTCTTTTGTTTGGAGCAGTCAAAGCCTGTGCTTTTATTCTGATATTTGACAGCGATGCTCTTACTGCACTTTGAAATTTTTTTTTGTTCTCATTAATATACAATCACATGCAGAACATTATGTTTACTCGTCTACCCCTTTCACCAAGTCCTCGCCAAATCCCAGTTACAGTCGTTTTCAGTCAGCGTGTAGTAACATGCTTTAGAATCACTACTTGTCTTCTCTGTGTTGTATAGCCCTACCCATGACCCTACACTCTACACATTATTCATGCTAATCCTAGTGCCCCCATTCTTTTTCCCCGCCCTTATCACTCCCTTCCCACAAACCCAACCCAGTCCCTTTCTCTTTGGTAGCTGTTAGTCCACTCTCGGGTACTGTGTGTCTGCTGCTGTTTTTTCCTTCAGTTTTTCTTTCTTTTCGTACTTCACACATGAATGAAATCATTTGGTACATGTATTTCTCCGACTGGCCTATTTGACTGAGCATAATACCCTCTAGCTCCATCCACGTTATTGCCAATGATAGGATTTGTTTTCTTCTTAAGGCTGCTTACTACACTTTTTAAACTGGATTTTATTCTTCTTTTTTGTTTGTAGTTTCGCTATGTGCATCAACCATTGCTCTCATGGTTATTAGTGATAGCTTTGTGTTAATCGATATGGACCTATATCTGTCTATCTGTCTGTCTATCTGTCTATCTATCTATCAATCAATAAATCAATCATCTGTTTGTCTGCCAATCTGTCCTTGTGTACAGAACAGTTAACGACATAGACTATGTCATTTTCCTTCATTATGCTTCCAAAAATCCTGCAAGGTAAATAGGCTATAGGGAGAGCACTGGGTTCAACGAGACACTTGCAGGTCGTGTTGGCCGCGTGTACTAAAAACCAGTAAATGGTTGTGCAGGGACATGAAACCGTGTCTCTATCCTCTGTCCTCTTTCATCTCCTTCTCAATTGCTGTCTGTATTTAGCCACATTCATTGACTTAGTGCTCCCTGAAGACCACAAGTATCCTTCATCTGGGCCTGTTGTCGACCGAAAAGTGAACTTGTTGCTTTGCTCAACACCATGTTTGAAGGACATCGGCATGATCACTGCTGATAGGACGGAGGGTCAAATAAAAAGGAACACCAATTTCTAGACAGGAGCAGTTGGAAGCTAAGAGTGTATTGTGGAGTGATATGTTTATTTGAGTTTCCAAACTTCCCTCTTTAGGTGGTTATTACTTCACATTCGTGAAGATCATAAAACCCACCGATTTAAAAGGCCCAGATGCTTATTATTACAGCAACTCAGTTGTTGAGGTGAGAGAAAATGAGAAGGACGTTGCTGCACCACTAAATCTTTGGCTGGGTCCTGCTGAAAACAAACAAAATGAATTCACGGTGGCCAGATAGGGCTATTTTCTACTGACTGTCTCTGGGGGCTCAAACAGAATCCATTTGTTTGATTGTTTGTTTTTCAGTTTCACTCATGTAGGGTACTTGTCCCCACACCTTCAGCTTGTAGTTTGTCTGTGTCCTTGGATCTCAAGTGAGTCTCCTGTAAGGAAGCACGTAGGTTTCCTGAGATTTCATCCGTTCTTTTAACCCTGTATCTTTTGTTTGCAGCACTCAGAGCCTGACCATTTATTCTGATGATTCAGAACTGTGCCCTTATTGCACTAAAAAATTTCTTTTTGTTATCATTAATCTACAATCCCGTGAAGAACATTATGTTTACGATGCTACCCCTTCACCAAGTCCACCCCCAAAAACCTCTTACAGTCGCTGTCCGTCAGCATAGTTGGATGCTATAGATCCCTTCACCATGTACCCCTTCACAGACACCGTTACAGTCGCTGTCAATTAGCGAGTACTAGGATGCTATATAGTCTCTGCTAGTCTTCACTGTGTTGTTCAGCACTCCCCATGCCACGCCCGACCCACGCAATATACATGCTAATCCTAATGCCCCCATTCTTTCTCCCCGCACGTATCCCTCCCATCAGAACCTCCCTGCCCGGTCCTTTCCTCTTGGCATCTTTCAGTCAACTCTCGGGTTCTGTGAGTCTGCTGCTGTTTTTTTCCTTCAGTTTTTCTTTGTTGTTATACTCCACACATGAGTGAAATCATTTGGTACTTGTCTTTCTCCGCCTGACCTATTTCTCTGAACATACTACCGTCTAGCTCCATCCACGTCATTGCAAATGGTAGGATTTGTTTTCTTCTTAGGGCTGCTTACTGCACTTTTTAAACTGGATTTCATTCTTCCTTTTTGTTGTAGTTTAGCTATGTGCATTCATCATTCATCTCCTGGTTATGAGCAACAGCTTTGTGTCAATCGATATGTATCTGTATCTATCTATCGCTCTGTCTGTCTGTATATCTATCTATCTTTCTATATATCCTTCTATCTATGTCTCTATCCTTCTCTCTATTTATCTATCCATCTATCTACCTTCCTGGCATATATCTATCATGTGTATCATCTATCTATTATCTGTCATCTATCTATCTGTCTATCTATGAATCAATCATCTTTCTGTCTGCCCAACTATCCTTATGTACAGAACAGTTAACAACATCACCTATGTCTGTTCCCTACATTATGCTTCCAAAAACATTGCAAGGTCACTAGGCCGTAGGGAGAACACTGGGCTCACTGAGACAATTGCAGATCGAGTCAGCCGCGTGTGCTTAAAAAACCAGTAAATGGTGGTGCAGGGATTTGAACCCGTATCTCTGTCCTCTGTCCTCTTAAACCTCCTTCTCGCTTGCTAACTGTATTTAGCCACATTCATTGGCTAAGTTCTCACTGAAGACCGCAAGTATACTTCCTCTGGGCTTGTTGTAGACAGAAAAGTATACTTGGTGCTTTACTCACCACCATGTTTGAGGGACATTGGCGTGTTCACCACTGATAGGAGGAGGGACAAATAAAAAGGAACACCTATTTCTAGACAGGAGAATTTGGGAGCAAAGTGTGTGTTGGGGAGGGACGTGTTTGTTTGAGTGTCCAAACTTCCCTCTTTATGTGGTTATTACTTCTTTACAATCGTGAACATCATAAAACCCAGTGATTTCAAAAGCCCAGACGCATATTATTACAGCAATTCATTTGTTGATGTGAGAAAAAATGAGAAGGACATTGCAGTACCACTAAATCTATACCTGGGCACTGCTGAAACCAAACAAAAAGAATCCACGGTTGCTAGGTAGGACTATTTTCTAGTGACTGTCTCTGGGGACTTAAACAGAATCCATTTGTTTCTTTGTTTTATCAGATTCACTCGTATTTGGTACCTGTCCCTGCCCCTTCAGCTTGTAATTTGTCTGTGTCCTTGGATCTCAAGTGAGTCTCCAGTTAGGGGGCACGTAGGTGTTCTTGAGTTTTCATCAGTTCTTCTAACCATGTGTCTTTTGTTTGGAGCAGTCAAAGCCTGTGCTTTTATTCTGATATTTGACAGCGATGCTCTTACTGCACTTTGAAATTTTTTTTTGTTCTCATTAATATACAATCACATGCAGAACATTATGTTTACTAGTCTACCCCTTTCACCAAGTCCTCGCCAAATCCCAGTTACAGTCGTTTTCAGTCAGCGTGTAGTAACATGCTTTAGAATCACTACTTGTCTTCTCTGTGTTGTATAGCCCTACCCATGACCCTACACTCTACACATTATTCATGCTAATCCTAGTGCCCCCATTCTTTTTCCCCGCCCTTATCACTCCCTTCCCACAAACCCAACCCAGTCCCTTTCTCTTTGGTAGCTGTTAGTCCACTCTCGGGTACTGTGTGTCTGCTGCTGTTTTTTCCTTCAGTTTTTCTTTCTTTTCGTACTTCACACATGAATGAAATCATTTGGTACATGTATTTCTCCGACTGGCCTATTTGACTGAGCATAATACCCTCTAGCTCCATCCACGTTATTGCCAATGATAGGATTTGTTTTCTTCTTAAGGCTGCTTACTACACTTTTTAAACTGGATTTTATTCTTCTTTTTTGTTTGTAGTTTCGCTATGTGCATCAACCATTGCTCTCATGGTTATTAGTGATAGCTTTGTGTTAATCGATATGGACCTATATCTGTCTATCTGTCTGTCTATCTGTCTATCTATCTATCAATCAATAAATCAATCATCTGTTTGTCTGCCAATCTGTCCTTGTGTACAGAACAGTTAACGACATAGACTATGTCATTTTCCTTCATTATGCTTCCAAAAATCCTGCAAGGTAAATAGGCTATAGGGAGAGCACTGGGTTCAACGAGACACTTGCAGGTCGTGTTGGCCGCGTGTACTAAAAACCAGTAAATGGTTGTGCAGGGACATGAAACCGTGTCTCTATCCTCTGTCCTCTTTCATCTCCTTCTCAATTGCTGTCTGTATTTAGCCACATTCATTGACTTAGTGCTCCCTGAAGACCACAAGTATCCTTCATCTGGGCCTGTTGTCGACCGAAAAGTGAACTTGTTGCTTTGCTCAACACCATGTTTGAAGGACATCGGCATGATCACTGCTGATAGGACGGAGGGTCAAATAAAAAGGAACACCAATTTCTAGACAGGAGCAGTTGGAAGCTAAGAGTGTATTGTGGAGTGATATGTTTATTTGAGTTTCCAAACTTCCCTCTTTAGGTGGTTATTACTTCACATTCGTGAAGATCATAAAACCCACCGATTTAAAAGGCCCAGATGCTTATTATTACAGCAACTCAGTTGTTGAGGTGAGAGAAAATGAGAAGGACGTTGCTGCACCACTAAATCTTTGGCTGGGTCCTGCTGAAAACAAACAAAATGAATTCACGGTGGCCAGATAGGGCTATTTTCTACTGACTGTCTCTGGGGGCTCAAACAGAATCCATTTGTTTGATTGTTTGTTTTTCAGTTTCACTCATGTAGGGTACTTGTCCCCACACCTTCAGCTTGTAGTTTGTCTGTGTCCTTGGATCTCAAGTGAGTCTCCTGTAAGGAAGCACGTAGGTTTCCTGAGATTTCATCCGTTCTTTTAACCCTGTATCTTTTGTTTGCAGCACTCAGAGCCTGACCATTTATTCTGATGATTCAGAACTGTGCCCTTATTGCACTAAAAAATTTCTTTTTGTTATCATTAATCTACAATCCCGTGAAGAACATTATGTTTACGATGCTACCCCTTCACCAAGTCCACCCCCAAAAACCTCTTACAGTCGCTGTCCGTCAGCATAGTTGGATGCTATAGATCCCTTCACCATGTACCCCTTCACAGACACCGTTACAGTCGCTGTCAATTAGCGAGTACTAGGATGCTATATAGTCTCTGCTAGTCTTCACTGTGTTGTTCAGCACTCCCCATGCCACGCCCGACCCACGCAATATACATGCTAATCCTAATGCCCCCATTCTTTCTCCCCGCACGTATCCCTCCCATCAAAACCTCCCTGCCCGGTCCTTTCCTCTTGGCATCTTTCAGTCAACTCTCGGGTTCTGTGAGTCTGCTGCTGTTTTTTTCCTTCAGTTTTTCTTTGTTGTTATACTCCACACATGAGTGAAATCATTTGGTACTTGTCTTTCTCCGCCTGACCTATTTCTCTGAACATACTACCGTCTAGCTCCATCCACGTCATTGCAAATGGTAGGATTTGTTTTCTTCTTAGGGCTGCTTACTGCACTTTTTAAACTGGATTTCATTCTTCCTTTTTGTTGTAGTTTAGCTATGTGCATTCATCATTCATCTCCTGGTTATGAGCAACAGCTTTGTGTCAATCGATATGTATCTGTATCTATCTATCGCTCTGTCTGTCTGTATATCTATCTATCTTTCTATATATCCTTCTATCTATGTCTCTATCCTTCTCTCTATTTATCTATCCATCTATCTACCTTCCTGGCATATATCTATCATGTGTATCATCTATCTATTATCTGTCATCTATCTATCTGTCTATCTATGAATCAATCATCTTTCTGTCTGCCCAACTATCCTTATGTACAGAACAGTTAACAACATCACCTATGTCTGTTCCCTACATTATGCTTCCAAAAACATTGCAAGGTCACTAGGCCGTAGGGAGAACACTGGGCTCACTGAGACAATTGCAGATCGAGTCAGCCGCGTGTGCTTAAAAAACCAGTAAATGGTGGTGCAGGGATTTGAACCCGTATCTCTGTCCTCTGTCCTCTTAAACCTCCTTCTCGCTTGCTAACTGTATTTAGCCACATTCATTGGCTAAGTTCTCACTGAAGACCGCAAGTATACTTCCTCTGGGCTTGTTGTAGACAGAAAAGTATACTTGGTGCTTTACTCACCACCATGTTTGAGGGACATTGGCGTGTTCACCACTGATAGGAGGAGGGACAAATAAAAAGGAACACCTATTTCTAGACAGGAGAATTTGGGAGCAAAGTGTGTGTTGGGGAGGGACGTGTTTGTTTGAGTGTCCAAACTTCCCTCTTTATGTGGTTATTACTTCTTTACAATCGTGAACATCATAAAACCCAGTGATTTCAAAAGCCCAGACGCATATTATTACAGCAATTCATTTGTTGATGTGAGAAAAAATGAGAAGGACATTGCAGTACCACTAAATCTATACCTGGGCACTGCTGAAACCAAACAAAAAGAATCCACGGTTGCTAGGTAGGACTATTTTCTAGTGACTGTCTCTGGGGACTTAAACAGAATCCATTTGTTTCTTTGTTTTATCAGATTCACTCGTATTTGGTACCTGTCCCTGCCCCTTCAGCTTGTAATTTGTCTGTGTCCTTGGATCTCAAGTGAGTCTCCAGTTAGGGGGCACGTAGGTGTTCTTGAGTTTTCATCAGTTCTTCTAACCATGTGTCTTTTGTTTGGAGCAGTCAAAGCCTGTGCTTTTATTCTGATATTTGACAGCGATGCTCTTACTGCACTTTGAAATTTTTTTTTGTTCTCATTAATATACAATCACATGCAGAACATTATGTTTACTAGTCTACCCCTTTCACCAAGTCCTCGCCAAATCCCAGTTACAGTCGTTTTCAGTCAGCGTGTAGTAACATGCTTTAGAATCACTACTTGTCTTCTCTGTGTTGTATAGCCCTACCCATGACCCTACACTCTACACATTATTCATGCTAATCCTAGTGCCCCCATTCTTTTTCCCCGCCCTTATCACTCCCTTCCCACAAACCCAACCCAGTCCCTTTCTCTTTGGTAGCTGTTAGTCCACTCTCGGGTACTGTGTGTCTGCTGCTGTTTTTTCCTTCAGTTTTTCTTTCTTTTCGTACTTCACACATGAATGAAATCATTTGGTACATGTATTTCTCCGACTGGCCTATTTGACTGAGCATAATACCCTCTAGCTCCATCCACGTTATTGCCAATGATAGGATTTGTTTTCTTCTTAAGGCTGCTTACTACACTTTTTAAACTGGATTTTATTCTTCTTTTTTGTTTGTAGTTTCGCTATGTGCATCAACCATTGCTCTCATGGTTATTAGTGATAGCTTTGTGTTAATCGATATGGACCTATATCTGTCTATCTGTCTGTCTATCTGTCTATCTATCTATCAATCAATAAATCAATCATCTGTTTGTCTGCCAATCTGTCCTTGTGTACAGAACAGTTAACGACATAGACTATGTCATTTTCCTTCATTATGCTTCCAAAAATCCTGCAAGGTAAATAGGCTATAGGGAGAGCACTGGGTTCAACGAGACACTTGCAGGTCGTGTTGGCCGCGTGTACTAAAAACCAGTAAATGGTTGTGCAGGGACATGAAACCGTGTCTCTATCCTCTGTCCTCTTTCATCTCCTTCTCAATTGCTGTCTGTATTTAGCCACATTCATTGACTTAGTGCTCCCTGAAGACCACAAGTATCCTTCATCTGGGCCTGTTGTCGACCGAAAAGTGAACTTGTTGCTTTGCTCAACACCATGTTTGAAGGACATCGGCATGATCACTGCTGATAGGACGGAGGGTCAAATAAAAAGGAACACCAATTTCTAGACAGGAGCAGTTGGAAGCTAAGAGTGTATTGTGGAGTGATATGTTTATTTGAGTTTCCAAACTTCCCTCTTTAGGTGGTTATTACTTCACATTCGTGAAGATCATAAAACCCACCGATTTAAAAGGCCCAGATGCTTATTATTACAGCAACTCAGTTGTTGAGGTGAGAGAAAATGAGAAGGACGTTGCTGCACCACTAAATCTTTGGCTGGGTCCTGCTGAAAACAAACAAAATGAATTCACGGTGGCCAGATAGGGCTATTTTCTACTGACTGTCTCTGGGGGCTCAAACAGAATCCATTTGTTTGATTGTTTGTTTTTCAGTTTCACTCATGTAGGGTACTTGTCCCCACACCTTCAGCTTGTAGTTTGTCTGTGTCCTTGGATCTCAAGTGAGTCTCCTGTAAGGAAGCACGTAGGTTTCCTGAGATTTCATCCGTTCTTTTAACCCTGTATCTTTTGTTTGCAGCACTCAGAGCCTGACCATTTATTCTGATGATTCAGAACTGTGCCCTTATTGCACTAAAAAATTTCTTTTTGTTATCATTAATCTACAATCCCGTGAAGAACATTATGTTTATGATGCTACCCCTTCACCAAGTCCACCCCCAAAAACCTCTTACAGTCGCTGTCCGTCAGCATAGTTGGATGCTATAGATCCCTTCACCATGTACCCCTTCACAGACACCGTTACAGTCGCTGTCAATTAGCGAGTACTAGGATGCTATATAGTCTCTGCTAGTCTTCACTGTGTTGTTCAGCACTCCCCATGCCACGCCCGACCCACGCAATATACATGCTAATCCTAATGCCCCCATTCTTTCTCCCCGCACGTATCCCTCCCATCAAAACCTCCCTGCCCGGTCCTTTCCTCTTGGCATCTTTCAGTCAACTCTCGGGTTCTGTGAGTCTGCTGCTGTTTTTTTCCTTCAGTTTTTCTTTGTTGTTATACTCCACACATGAGTGAAATCATTTGGTACTTGTCTTTCTCCGCCTGACCTATTTCTCTGAACATACTACCGTCTAGCTCCATCCACGTCATTGCAAATGGTAGGATTTGTTTTCTTCTTAGGGCTGCTTACTGCACTTTTTAAACTGGATTTCATTCTTCCTTTTTGTTGTAGTTTAGCTATGTGCATTCATCATTCATCTCCTGGTTATGAGCAACAGCTTTGTGTCAATCGATATGTATCTGTATCTATCTATCGCTCTGTCTGTCTGTATATCTATCTATCTTTCTATATATCCTTCTATCTATGTCTCTATCCTTCTCTCTATTTATCTATCCATCTATCTACCTTCCTGGCATATATCTATCATGTGTATCATCTATCTATTATCTGTCATCTATCTATCTGTCTATCTATGAATCAATCATCTTTCTGTCTGCCCAACTATCCTTATGTACAGAACAGTTAACAACATCACCTATGTCTGTTCCCTACATTATGCTTCCAAAAACATTGCAAGGTCACTAGGCCGTAGGGAGAACACTGGGCTCACTGAGACAATTGCAGATCGAGTCAGCCGCGTGTGCTTAAAAAACCAGTAAATGGTGGTGCAGGGATTTGAACCCGTATCTCTGTCCTCTGTCCTCTTAAACCTCCTTCTCGCTTGCTAACTGTATTTAGCCACATTCATTGGCTAAGTTCTCACTGAAGACCGCAAGTATACTTCCTCTGGGCTTGTTGTAGACAGAAAAGTATACTTGGTGCTTTACTCACCACCATGTTTGAGGGACATTGGCGTGTTCACCACTGATAGGAGGAGGGACAAATAAAAAGGAACACCTATTTCTAGACAGGAGAATTTGGGAGCAAAGTGTGTGTTGGGGAGGGACGTGTTTGTTTGAGTGTCCAAACTTCCCTCTTTATGTGGTTATTACTTCTTTACAATCGTGAACATCATAAAACCCAGTGATTTCAAAAGCCCAGACGCATATTATTACAGCAATTCATTTGTTGATGTGAGAAAAAATGAGAAGGACATTGCAGTACCACTAAATCTATACCTGGGCACTGCTGAAACCAAACAAAAAGAATCCACGGTTGCTAGGTAGGACTATTTTCTAGTGACTGTCTCTGGGGACTTAAACAGAATCCATTTGTTTCTTTGTTTTATCAGATTCACTCGTATTTGGTACCTGTCCCTGCCCCTTCAGCTTGTAATTTGTCTGTGTCCTTGGATCTCAAGTGAGTCTCCAGTTAGGGGGCACGTAGGTGTTCTTGAGTTTTCATCAGTTCTTCTAACCATGTGTCTTTTGTTTGGAGCAGTCAAAGCCTGTGCTTTTATTCTGATATTTGACAGCGATGCTCTTACTGCACTTTGAAATTTTTTTTTGTTCTCATTAATATACAATCACATGCAGAACATTATGTTTACTAGTCTACCCCTTTCACCAAGTCCTCGCCAAATCCCAGTTACAGTCGTTTTCAGTCAGCGTGTAGTAACATGCTTTAGAATCACTACTTGTCTTCTCTGTGTTGTATAGCCCTACCCATGACCCTACACTCTACACATTATTCATGCTAATCCTAGTGCCCCCATTCTTTTTCCCCGCCCTTATCACTCCCTTCCCACAAACCCAACCCAGTCCCTTTCTCTTTGGTAGCTGTTAGTCCACTCTCGGGTACTGTGTGTCTGCTGCTGTTTTTTCCTTCAGTTTTTCTTTCTTTTCGTACTTCACACATGAATGAAATCATTTGGTACATGTATTTCTCCGACTGGCCTATTTGACTGAGCATAATACCCTCTAGCTCCATCCACGTTATTGCCAATGATAGGATTTGTTTTCTTCTTAAGGCTGCTTACTACACTTTTTAAACTGGATTTAGTCTTCTTTTTTGTTTGTAGTTTCGCTATGTGCATCAACCATTGCTCTCATGGTTATTAGTGATAGCTTTGTGTTAATCGATATGGACCTATATCTGTCTATCTGTCTGTCTATCTGTCTATCTATCTATCAATCAATAAATCAATCATCTGTTTGTCTGCCAATCTGTCCTTGTGTACAGAACAGTTAACGACATAGACTATGTCATTTTCCTTCATTATGCTTCCAAAAATCCTGCAAGGTAAATAGGCTATAGGGAGAGCACTGGGTTCAACGAGACACTTGCAGGTCGTGTTGGCCGCGTGTACTAAAAACCAGTAAATGGTTGTGCAGGGACATGAAACCGTGTCTCTATCCTCTGTCCTCTTTCATCTCCTTCTCAATTGCTGTCTGTATTTAGCCACATTCATTGACTTAGTGCTCCCTGAAGACCACAAGTATCCTTCATCTGGGCCTGTTGTCGACCGAAAAGTGAACTTGTTGCTTTGCTCAACACCATGTTTGAAGGACATCGGCATGATCACTGCTGATAGGACGGAGGGTCAAATAAAAAGGAACACCAATTTCTAGACAGGAGCAGTTGGAAGCTAAGAGTGTATTGTGGAGTGATATGTTTATTTGAGTTTCCAAACTTCCCTCTTTAGGTGGTTATTACTTCACATTCGTGAAGATCATAAAACCCACCGATTTAAAAGGCCCAGATGCTTATTATTACAGCAACTCAGTTGTTGAGGTGAGAGAAAATGAGAAGGACGTTGCTGCACCACTAAATCTTTGGCTGGGTCCTGCTGAAAACAAACAAAATGAATTCACGGTGGCCAGATAGGGCTATTTTCTACTGACTGTCTCTGGGGGCTCAAACAGAATCCATTTGTTTGATTGTTTGTTTTTCAGTTTCACTCATGTAGGGTACTTGTCCCCACACCTTCAGCTTGTAGTTTGTCTGTGTCCTTGGATCTCAAGTGAGTCTCCTGTAAGGAAGCACATAGGTTTCCTGAGATTTCATCCGTTCTTTTAACCCTGTATCTTTTGTTTGCAGCACTCAGAGCCTGACCATTTATTCTGATGATTCAGAACTGTGCCCTTATTGCACTAAAAAATTTCTTTTTGTTATCATTAATCTAAAATTCCGTGAAGAACATTATGTTTACGATGCTACCCCTTCACCAAGTCCACCCCCAAAAACCTCTTACAGTCACTGTCCGTCAGCATAGTTGGATGCTATAGATCCCTTCACCATGTACCCCTTCACAGACACCGTTACAGTCGCTGTCAATTAGCGAGTACTAGGATGCTATATAATCTCTGCTAGTCTTCACTGTGTTGTTCAGCACTCCCCATGCCACGCCCGACCCACGCAATATACATGCTAATCCTAATGCCCCCATTCTTTCTCCCCGCACGTATCCCTCCCATCAGAACCTCCCTGCCCGGTCCTTTCCTCTTGGCATCTTTCAGTCAACTCTCGGGTTCTGTGAGTCTGCTGCTGTTTTTTTCCTTCAGTTTTTCTTTGTTGTTATACTCCACACATGAGTGAAATCATTTGGTACTTGTCTTTCTCCGCCTGACCTATTTCTCTGAACATACTACCGTCTAGCTCCATCCACGTCATTGCAAATGGTAGGATTTGTTTTCTTCTTAGGGCTGCTTACTGCACTTTTTAAACTGGATTTCATTCTTCCTTTTTGTTGTAGTTTAGCTATGTGCATTCATCATTCATCTCCTGGTTATGAGCAACAGCTTTGTGTCAATCGATATGTATCTGTATCTATCTATCGCTCTGTCTGTCTGTATATCTATCTATCTTTCTATATATCCTTCTATCTATGTCTCTATCCTTCTCTCTATTTATCTATCCATCTATCTACCTTCCTGGCATATATCTATCATGTGTATCATCTATCTATTATCTGTCATCTATCTATCTGTCTATCTATGAATCAATCATCTTTCTGTCTGCCCAACTATCCTTATGTACAGAACAGTTAACAACATCACCTATGTCTGTTCCCTACATTATGCTTCCAAAAACATTGCAAGGTCACTAGGCCGTAGGGAGAGCACTGGGCTCACTGAGACAATTGCAGATCGAGTCAGCCGCGTGTGCTTAAAAAACCAGTAAATGGTGGTGCAGGGATTTGAACCCGTATCTCTGTCCTCTGTCCTCTTAAACCTCCTTCTCGCTTGCTAACTGTATTTAGCCACATTCATTGGCTAAGTTCTCACTGAAGACCGCAAGTATACTTCCTCTGGGCTTGTTGTAGACAGAAAAGTATACTTGGTGCTTTACTCACCACCATGTTTGAGGGACATTGGCGTGTTCACCACTGATAGGAGGAGGGACAAATAAAAAGGAACACCTATTTCTAGACAGGAGAATTTGGGAGCAAAGTGTGTGTTGGGGAGGGACGTGTTTGTTTGAGTGTCCAAACTTCCCTCTTTATGTGGTTATTACTTCTTTACAATCGTGAACATCATAAAACCCAGTGATTTCAAAAGCCCAGACGCATATTATTACAGCAATTCATTTGTTGATGTGAGAAAAAATGAGAAGGACATTGCAGTACCACTAAATCTATACCTGGGCACTGCTGAAACCAAACAAAAAGAATCCACGGTTGCTAGGTAGGACTATTTTCTAGTGACTGTCTCTGGGGACTTAAACAGAATCCATTTGTTTCTTTGTTTTATCAGATTCACTCGTATTTGGTACCTGTCCCTGCCCCTTCAGCTTGTAATTTGTCTGTGTCCTTGGATCTCAAGTGAGTCTCCAGTTAGGGGGCACGTAGGTGTTCTTGAGTTTTCATCAGTTCTTCTAACCATGTGTCTTTTGTTTGGAGCAGTCAAAGCCTGTGCTTTTATTCTGATATTTGACAGCGATGCTCTTACTGCACTTTGAAATTTTTTTTTGTTCTCATTAATATACAATCACATGCAGAACATTATGTTTACTAGTCTACCCCTTTCACCAAGTCCTCGCCAAATCCCAGTTACAGTCGTTTTCAGTCAGCGTGTAGTAACATGCTTTAGAATCACTACTTGTCTTCTCTGTGTTGTATAGCCCTACCCATGACCCTACACTCTACACATTATTCATGCTAATCCTAGTGCCCCCATTCTTTTTCCCCGCCCTTATCACTCCCTTCCCACAAACCCAACCCAGTCCCTTTCTCTTTGGTAGCTGTTAGTCCACTCTCGGGTACTGTGTGTCTGCTGCTGTTTTTTCCTTCAGTTTTTCTTTCTTTTCGTACTTCACACATGAATGAAATCATTTGGTACATGTATTTCTCCGACTGGCCTATTTGACTGAGCATAATACCCTCTAGCTCCATCCACGTTATTGCCAATGATAGGATTTGTTTTCTTCTTAAGGCTGCTTACTACACTTTTTAAACTGGATTTAGTCTTCTTTTTTGTTTGTAGTTTCGCTATGTGCATCAACCATTGCTCTCATGGTTATTAGTGATAGCTTTGTGTTAATCGATATGGACCTATATCTGTCTATCTGTCTGTCTATCTATCTATCTATCTATCAATCAATAAATCAATCATCTGTTTGTCTGCCAATCTGTCCTTGTGTACAGAACAGTTAACGACATAGACTATGTCATTTTCCTTCATTATGCTTCCAAAAATCCTGCAAGGTAAATAGGCTATAGGGAGAGCACTGGGTTCAACGAGACACTTGCAGGTCGTGTTGGCCGCGTGTACTAAAAACCAGTAAATGGTTGTGCAGGGACATGAAACCGTGTCTCTATCCTCTGTCCTCTTTCATCTCCTTCTCAATTGCTGTCTGTATTTAGCCACATTCATTGACTTAGTGCTCCCTGAAGACCACAAGTATCCTTCATCTGGGCCTGTTGTCGACCGAAAAGTGAACTTGTTGCTTTGCTCAACACCATGTTTGAAGGACATCGGCATGATCACTGCTGATAGGACGGAGGGTCAAATAAAAAGGAACACCAATTTCTAGACAGGAGCAGTTGGAAGCTAAGAGTGTATTGTGGAGTGATATGTTTATTTGAGTTTCCAAACTTCCCTCTTTAGGTGGTTATTACTTCACATTCGTGAAGATCATAAAACCCACCGATTTAAAAGGCCCAGATGCTTATTATTACAGCAACTCAGTTGTTGAGGTGAGAGAAAATGAGAAGGACGTTGCTGCACCACTAAATCTTTGGCTGGGTCCTGCTGAAAACAAACAAAATGAATTCACGGTGGCCAGATAGGGCTATTTTCTACTGACTGTCTCTGGGGGCTCAAACAGAATCCATTTGTTTGATTGTTTGTTTTTCAGTTTCACTCATGTAGGGTACTTGTCCCCACACCTTCAGCTTGTAGTTTGTCTGTGTCCTTGGATCTCAAGTGAGTCTCCTGTAAGGAAGCACGTAGGTTTCCTGAGATTTCATCCGTTCTTTTAACCCTGTATCTTTTGTTTGCAGCACTCAGAGCCTGACCATTTATTCTGATGATTCAGAACTGTGCCCTTATTGCACTAAAAAAATTTTTTTTTGTTATCATTAATCTACAATCCCGTGAAGAACATTATGTTTACGATGCTACCCCTTCACCAAGTCCACCCCCAAAAACCTCTTACAGTCGCTGTCCGTCAGCATAGTTGGATGCTATAGATCCCTTCACCATGTACCCCTTCACAGACACCGTTACAGTCGCTGTCAATTAGCGAGTACTAGGATGCTATATAGTCTCTGCTAGTCTTCACTGTGTTGTTCAGCACTCCCCATGCCACGCCCGACCCACGCAATATACATGCTAATCCTAATGCCCCCATTCTTTCTCCCCGCACGTATCCCTCCCATCAGAACCTCCCTGCCCGGTCCTTTCCTCTTGGCATCTTTCAGTCAACTCTCGGGTTCTGTGAGTCTGCTGCTGTTTTTTTCCTTCAGTTTTCCTTTGTTGTTATACTCCACACATGAGTGAAATCATTTGGTACTTGTCTTTCTCCGCCTGACCTATTTCTCTGAACATACTACCGTCTAGCTCCATCCACGTCATTGCAAATGGTAGGATTTGTTTTCTTCTTAGGGCTGCTTACTGCACTTTTTAAACTGGATTTCATTCTTCCTTTTTGTTGTAGTTTAGCTATGTGCATTCATCATTCATCTCCTGGTTATGAGCAACAGCTTTGTGTCAATCGATATGTATCTGTATCTATCTATCGCTCTGTCTGTCTGTATATCTATCTATCTTTCTATATATCCTTCTATCTATGTCTCTATCCTTCTCTCTATTTATCTATCCATCTATCTACCTTCCTGGCATATATCTATCATGTGTATCATCTATCTATTATCTGTCATCTATCTATCTGTCTATCTATGAATCAATCATCTTTCTGTCTGCCCAACTATCCTTATGTACAGAACAGTTAACAACATCACCTATGTCTGTTCCCTACATTATGCTTCCAAAAACATTGCAAGGTCACTAGGCCGTAGGGAGAGCACTGGGCTCACTGAGACAATTGCAGATCGAGTCAGCCGCGTGTGCTTAAAAAACCAGTAAATGGTGGTGCAGGGATTTGAACCCGTATCTCTGTCCTCTGTCCTCTTAAACCTCCTTCTCGCTTGCTAACTGTATTTAGCCACATTCATTGGCTAAGTTCTCACTGAAGACCGCAAGTATACTTCCTCTGGGCTTGTTGTAGACAGAAAAGTATACTTGGTGCTTTACTCACCACCATGTTTGAGGGACATTGGCGTGTTCACCACTGATAGGAGGAGGGACAAATAAAAAGGAACACCTATTTCTAGACAGGAGAATTTGGGAGCAAAGTGTGTGTTGGGGAGGGACGTGTTTGTTTGAGTGTCCAAACTTCCCTCTTTATGTGGTTATTACTTCTTTACAATCGTGAACATCATAAAACCCAGTGATTTCAAAAGCCCAGACGCATATTATTACAGCAATTCATTTGTTGATGTGAGAAAAAATGAGAAGGACATTGCAGTACCACTAAATCTATACCTGGGCACTGCTGAAACCAAACAAAAAGAATCCACGGTTGCTAGGTAGGACTATTTTCTAGTGACTGTCTCTGGGGACTTAAACAGAATCCATTTGTTTCTTTGTTTTATCAGATTCACTCGTATTTGGTACCTGTCCCTGCCCCTTCAGCTTGTAATTTGTCTGTGTCCTTGGATCTCAAGTGAGTCTCCAGTTAGGGGGCACGTAGGTGTTCTTGAGTTTTCATCAGTTCTTCTAACCATGTGTCTTTTGTTTGGAGCAGTCAAAGCCTGTGCTTTTATTCTGATATTTGACAGCGATGCTCTTACTGCACTTTGAAATTTTTTTTGTTCTCATTAATATACAATCACATGCAGAACATTATGTTTACTCGTCTACCCCTTACACCAAGTCCTCGCCAAATCCCAGTTACAGTCGTTTTCAGTCAGCGTGTAGTAACATGCTTTAGAATCACTACTTGTCTTCTCTGTGTTGTATAGCCCTACCCATGACCCTACACTCTACACATTATTCATGCTAATCCTAGTGCCCCCATTCTTTTTCCCCGCCCTTATCACTCCCTTCCCACAAACCCAACCCAGTCCCTTTCTCTTTGGTAGCTGTTAGTCCACTCTCGGGTACTGTGTGTCTGCTGCTGTTTTTTCCTTCAGTTTTTCTTTCTTTTCGTACTTCACACATGAATGAAATCATTTGGTACATGTATTTCTCCGACTGGCCTATTTGACTGAGCATAATACCCTCTAGCTCCATCCACGTTATTGCCAATGATAGGATTTGTTTTCTTCTTAAGGCTGCTTACTACACTTTTTAAACTGGATTTAGTCTTCTTTTTTGTTTGTAGTTTCGCTATGTGCATCAACCATTGCTCTCATGGTTATTAGTGATAGCTTTGTGTTAATCGATATGGACCTATATCTGTCTATCTGTCTGTCTATCTATCTATCTATCTATCTATCAATCAATAAATCAATCATCTGTTTGTCTGCCAATCTGTCCTTGTGTACAGAACAGTTAACGACATAGACTATGTCATTTTCCTTCATTATGCTTCCAAAAATCCTGCAAGGTAAATAGGCTATAGGGAGAGCACTGGGTTCAACGAGACACTTGCAGGTCGTGTTGGCCGCGTGTACTAAAAACCAGTAAATGGTTGTGCAGGGACATGAAACCGTGTCTCTATCCTCTGTCCTCTTTCATCTCCTTCTCAATTGCTGTCTGTATTTAGCCACATTCATTGACTTAGTGCTCCCTGAAGACCACAAGTATCCTTCATCTGGGCCTGTTGTCGACCGAAAAGTGAACTTGTTGCTTTGCTCAACACCATGTTTGAAGGACATCGGCATGATCACTGCTGATAGGACGGAGGGTCAAATAAAAAGGAACACCAATTTCTAGACAGGAGCAGTTGGAAGCTAAGAGTGTATTGTGGAGTGATATGTTTATTTGAGTTTCCAAACTTCCCTCTTTAGGTGGTTATTACTTCACATTCGTGAAGATCATAAAACCCACCGATTTAAAAGGCCCAGATGCTTATTATTACAGCAACTCAGTTGTTGAGGTGAGAGAAAATGAGAAGGACGTTGCTGCACCACTAAATCTTTGGCTGGGTCCTGCTGAAAACAAACAAAATGAATTCACGGTGGCCAGATAGGGCTATTTTCTACTGACTGTCTCTGGGGGCTCAAACAGAATCCATTTGTTTGATTGTTTGTTTTTCAGTTTCACTCATGTAGGGTACTTGTCCCCACACCTTCAGCTTGTAGTTTGTCTGTGTCCTTGGATCTCAAGTGAGTCTCCTGTAAGGAAGCACGTAGGTTTCCTGAGATTTCATCCGTTCTTTTAACCCTGTATCTTTTGTTTGCAGCACTCAGAGCCTGACCATTTATTCTGATGATTCAGAACTGTGCCCTTATTGCACTAAAAAAATTTTTTTTTGTTATCATTAATCTACAATCCCGTGAAGAACATTATGTTTACGATGCTACCCCTTCACCAAGTCCACCCCCAAAAACCTCTTACAGTCGCTGTCCGTCAGCATAGTTGGATGCTATAGATCCCTTCACCATGTACCCCTTCACAGACACCGTTACAGTCGCTGTCAATTAGCGAGTACTAGGATGCTATATAGTCTCTGCTAGTCTTCACTGTGTTGTTCAGCACTCCCCATGCCACGCCCGACCCACGCAATATACATGCTAATCCTAATGCCCCCATTCTTTCTCCCCGCACGTATCCCTCCCATCAGAACCTCCCTGCCCGGTCCTTTCCTCTTGGCATCTTTCAGTCAACTCTCGGGTTCTGTGAGTCTGCTGCTGTTTTTTTCCTTCAGTTTTTCTTTGTTGTTATACTCCACACATGAGTGAAATCATTTGGTACTTGTCTTTCTCCGCCTGACCTATTTCTCTGAACATACTACCGTCTAGCTCCATCCACGTCATTGCAAATGGTAGGATTTGTTTTCTTCTTAGGGCTGCTTACTGCACTTTTTAAACTGGATTTCATTCTTCCTTTTTGTTGTAGTTTAGCTATGTGCATTCATCATTCATCTCCTGGTTATGAGCAACAGCTTTGTGTCAATCGATATGTATCTGTATCTATCTATCGCTCTGTCTGTCTGTATATCTATCTATCTTTCTATATATCCTTCTATCTATGTCTCTATCCTTCTCTCTATTTATCTATCCATCTATCTACCTTCCTGGCATATATCTATCATGTGTATCATCTATCTATTATCTGTCATCTATCTATCTGTCTATCTATGAATCAATCATCTTTCTGTCTGCCCAACTATCCTTATGTACAGAACAGTTAACAACATCACCTATGTCTGTTCCCTACATTATGCTTCCAAAAACATTGCAAGGTCACTAGGCCGTAGGGAGAGCACTGGGCTCACTGAGACAATTGCAGATCGAGTCAGCCGCGTGTGCTTAAAAAACCAGTAAATGGTGGTGCAGGGATTTGAACCCGTATCTCTGTCCTCTGTCCTCTTAAACCTCCTTCTCGCTTGCTAACTGTATTTAGCCACATTCATTGGCTAAGTTCTCACTGAAGACCGCAAGTATACTTCCTCTGGGCTTGTTGTAGACAGAAAAGTATACTTGGTGCTTTACTCACCACCATGTTTGAGGGACATTGGCGTGTTCACCACTGATAGGAGGAGGGACAAATAAAAAGGAACACCTATTTCTAGACAGGAGAATTTGGGAGCAAAGTGTGTGTTGGGGAGGGACGTGTTTGTTTGAGTGTCCAAACTTCCCTCTTTATGTGGTTATTACTTCTTTACAATCGTGAACATCATAAAACCCAGTGATTTCAAAAGCCCAGACGCATATTATTACAGCAATTCATTTGTTGATGTGAGAAAAAATGAGAAGGACATTGCAGTACCACTAAATCTATACCTGGGCACTGCTGAAACCAAACAAAAAGAATCCACGGTTGCTAGGTAGGACTATTTTCTAGTGACTGTCTCTGGGGACTTAAACAGAATCCATTTGTTTCTTTGTTTTATCAGATTCACTCGTATTTGGTACCTGTCCCTGCCCCTTCAGCTTGTAATTTGTCTGTGTCCTTGGATCTCAAGTGAGTCTCCAGTTAGGGGGCACGTAGGTGTTCTTGAGTTTTCATCAGTTCTTCTAACCATGTGTCTTTTGTTTGGAGCAGTCAAAGCCTGTGCTTTTATTCTGATATTTGACAGCGATGCTCTTACTGCACTTTGAAATTTTTTTTGTTCTCATTAATATACAATCACATGCAGAACATTATGTTTACTCGTCTACCCCTTACACCAAGTCCTCGCCAAATCCCAGTTACAGTCGTTTTCAGTCAGCGTGTAGTAACATGCTTTAGAATCACTACTTGTCTTCTCTGTGTTGTATAGCCCTACCCATGACCCTACACTCTACACATTATTCATGCTAATCCTAGTGCCCCCATTCTTTTTCCCCGCCCTTATCACTCCCTTCCCACAAACCCAACCCAGTCCCTTTCTCTTTGGTAGCTGTTAGTCCACTCTCGGGTACTGTGTGTCTGCTGCTGTTTTTTCCTTCAGTTTTTCTTTCTTTTCGTACTTCACACATGAATGAAATCATTTGGTACATGTATTTCTCCGACTGGCCTATTTGACTGAGCATAATACCCTCTAGCTCCATCCACGTTATTGCCAATGATAGGATTTGTTTTCTTCTTAAGGCTGCTTACTACACTTTTTAAACTGGATTTTATTCTTCTTTTTTGTTTGTAGTTTCGCTATGTGCATCAACCATTGCTCTCATGGTTATTAGTGATAGCTTTGTGTTAATCGATATGGACCTATATCTGTCTATCTGTCTGTCTATCTATCTATCTATCTATCAATCAATAAATCAATCATCTGTTTGTCTGCCAATCTGTCCTTGTGTACAGAACAGTTAACGACATAGACTATGTCATTTTCCTTCATTATGCTTCCAAAAATCCTGCAAGGTAAATAGGCTATAGGGAGAGCACTGGGTTCAACGAGACACTTGCAGGTCGTGTTGGCCGCGTGTACTAAAAACCAGTAAATGGTTGTGCAGGGACATGAAACCGTGTCTCTATCCTCTGTCCTCTTTCATCTCCTTCTCAATTGCTGTCTGTATTTAGCCACATTCATTGACTTAGTGCTCCCTGAAGACCACAAGTATCCTTCATCTGGGCCTGTTGTCGACCGAAAAGTGAACTTGTTGCTTTGCTCAACACCATGTTTGAAGGACATCGGCATGATCACTGCTGATAGGACGGAGGGTCAAATAAAAAGGAACACCAATTTCTAGACAGGAGCAGTTGGAAGCTAAGAGTGTATTGTGGAGTGATATGTTTATTTGAGTTTCCAAACTTCCCTCTTTAGGTGGTTATTACTTCACATTCGTGAAGATCATAAAACCCACCGATTTAAAAGGCCCAGATGCTTATTATTACAGCAACTCAGTTGTTGAGGTGAGAGAAAATGAGAAGGACGTTGCTGCACCACTAAATCTTTGGCTGGGTCCTGCTGAAAACAAACAAAATGAATTCACGGTGGCCAGATAGGGCTATTTTCTACTGACTGTCTCTGGGGGCTCAAACAGAATCCATTTGTTTGATTGTTTGTTTTTCAGTTTCACTCATGTAGGGTACTTGTCCCCACACCTTCAGCTTGTAGTTTGTCTGTGTCCTTGGATCTCAAGTGAGTCTCCTGTAAGGAAGCACGTAGGTTTCCTGAGATTTCATCCGTCCTTTTAACCCTGTATCTTTTGTTTGCAGCACTCAGAGCCTGACCATTTATTCTGATGATTCAGAACTGTGCCCTTATTGCACTAAAAAATTTCTTTTTGTTATCATTAATCTACAATCCCGTGAAGAACATTATGTTTACGATGCTACCCCTTCACCAAGTCCACCCCCAAAAACCTCTTACAGTCGCTGTCCGTCAGCATAGTTGGATGCTATAGATCCCTTCACCATGTACCCCTTCACAGACACCGTTACAGTCGCTGTCAATTAGCGAGTACTAGGATGCTATATAATCTCTGCTAGTCTTCACTGTGTTGTTCAGCACTCCCCATGCCACGCCCGACCCACGCAATATACATGCTAATCCTAATGCCCCCATTCTTTCTCCCCGCACGTATCCCTCCCATCAGAACCTCCCTGCCCGGTCCTTTCCTCTTGGCATCTTTCAGTCAACTCTCGGGTTCTGTGAGTCTGCTGCTGTTTTTTTCCTTCAGTTTTTCTTTGTTGTTATACTCCACACATGAGTGAAATCATTTGGTACTTGTCTTTCTCCGCCTGACCTATTTCTCTGAACATACTACCGTCTAGCTCCATCCACGTCATTGCAAATGGTAGGATTTGTTTTCTTCTTAGGGCTGCTTACTGCACTTTTTAAACTGGATTTCATTCTTCCTTTTTGTTGTAGTTTAGCTATGTGCATTCATCATTCATCTCCTGGTTATGAGCAACAGCTTTGTGTCAATCGATATGTATCTGTATCTATCTATCGCTCTGTCTGTCTGTATATCTATCTATCTTTCTATATATCCTTCTATCTATGTCTCTATCCTTCTCTCTATTTATCTATCCATCTATCTACCTTCCTGGCATATATCTATCATGTGTATCATCTATCTATTATCTGTCATCTATCTATCTGTCTATCTATGAATCAATCATCTTTCTGTCTGCCCAACTATCCTTATGTACAGAACAGTTAACAACATCACCTATGTCTGTTCCCTACATTATGCTTCCAAAAACATTGCAAGGTCACTAGGCCGTAGGGAGAGCACTGGGCTCACTGAGACAATTGCAGATCGAGTCAGCCGCGTGTGCTTAAAAAACCAGTAAATGGTGGTGCAGGGATTTGAACCCGTATCTCTGTCCTCTGTCCTCTTAAACCTCCTTCTCGCTTGCTAACTGTATTTAGCCACATTCATTGGCTAAGTTCTCACTGAAGACCGCAAGTATACTTCCTCTGGGCTTGTTGTAGACAGAAAAGTATACTTGGTGCTTTACTCACCACCATGTTTGAGGGACATTGGCGTGTTCACCACTGATAGGAGGAGGGACAAATAAAAAGGAACACCTATTTCTAGACAGGAGAATTTGGGAGCAAAGTGTGTGTTGGGGAGGGACGTGTTTGTTTGAGTGTCCAAACTTCCCTCTTTATGTGGTTATTACTTCTTTACAATCGTGAACATCATAAAACCCAGTGATTTCAAAAGCCCAGACGCATATTATTACAGCAATTCATTTGTTGATGTGAGAAAAAATGAGAAGGACATTGCAGTACCACTAAATCTATACCTGGGCACTGCTGAAACCAAACAAAAAGAATCCACGGTTGCTAGGTAGGACTATTTTCTAGTGACTGTCTCTGGGGACTTAAACAGAATCCATTTGTTTCTTTGTTTTATCAGATTCACTCGTATTTGGTACCTGTCCCTGCCCCTTCAGCTTGTAATTTGTCTGTGTCCTTGGATCTCAAGTGAGTCTCCAGTTAGGGGGCACGTAGGTGTTCTTGAGTTTTCATCAGTTCTTCTAACCATGTGTCTTTTGTTTGGAGCAGTCAAAGCCTGTGCTTTTATTCTGATATTTGACAGCGATGCTCTTACTGCACTTTGAAATTTTTTTTTGTTCTCATTAATATACAATCACATGCAGAACATTATGTTTACTAGTCTACCCCTTTCACCAAGTCCTCGCCAAATCCCAGTTACAGTCGTTTTCAGTCAGCGTGTAGTAACATGCTTTAGAATCACTACTTGTCTTCTCTGTGTTGTATAGCCCTACCCATGACCCTACACTCTACACATTATTCATGCTAATCCTAGTGCCCCCATTCTTTTTCCCCGCCCTTATCACTCCCTTCCCACAAACCCAACCCAGTCCCTTTCTCTTTGGTAGCTGTTAGTCCACTCTCGGGTACTGTGTGTCTGCTGCTGTTTTTTCCTTCAGTTTTTCTTTCTTTTCGTACTTCACACATGAATGAAATCATTTGGTACATGTATTTCTCCGACTGGCCTATTTGACTGAGCATAATACCCTCTAGCTCCATCCACGTTATTGCCAATGATAGGATTTGTTTTCTTCTTAAGGCTGCTTACTACACTTTTTAAACTGGATTTTATTCTTCTTTTTTGTTTGTAGTTTCGCTATGTGCATCAACCATTGCTCTCATGGTTATTAGTGATAGCTTTGTGTTAATCGATATGGACCTATATCTGTCTATCTGTCTGTCTATCTATCTATCTATCTATCAATCAATAAATCAATCATCTGTTTGTCTGCCAATCTGTCCTTGTGTACAGAACAGTTAACGACATAGACTATGTCATTTTCCTTCATTATGCTTCCAAAAATCCTGCAAGGTAAATAGGCTATAGGGAGAGCACTGGGTTCAACGAGACACTTGCAGGTCGTGTTGGCCGCGTGTACTAAAAACCAGTAAATGGTTGTGCAGGGACATGAAACCGTGTCTCTATCCTCTGTCCTCTTTCATCTCCTTCTCAATTGCTGTCTGTATTTAGCCACATTCATTGACTTAGTGCTCCCTGAAGACCACAAGTATCCTTCATCTGGGCCTGTTGTCGACCGAAAAGTGAACTTGTTGCTTTGCTCAACACCATGTTTGAAGGACATCGGCATGATCACTGCTGATAGGACGGAGGGTCAAATAAAAAGGAACACCAATTTCTAGACAGGAGCAGTTGGAAGCTAAGAGTGTATTGTGGAGTGATATGTTTATTTGAGTTTCCAAACTTCCCTCTTTAGGTGGTTATTACTTCACATTCGTGAAGATCATAAAACCCACCGATTTAAAAGGCCCAGATGCTTATTATTACAGCAACTCAGTTGTTGAGGTGAGAGAAAATGAGAAGGACGTTGCTGCACCACTAAATCTTTGGCTGGGTCCTGCTGAAAACAAACAAAATGAATTCACGGTGGCCAGATAGGGCTATTTTCTACTGACTGTCTCTGGGGGCTCAAACAGAATCCATTTGTTTGATTGTTTGTTTTTCAGTTTCACTCATGTAGGGTACTTGTCCCCACACCTTCAGCTTGTAGTTTGTCTGTGTCCTTGGATCTCAAGTGAGTCTCCTGTAAGGAAGCACGTAGGTTTCCTGAGATTTCATCCGTCCTTTTAACCCTGTATCTTTTGTTTGCAGCACTCAGAGCCTGACCATTTATTCTGATGATTCAGAACTGTGCCCTTATTGCACTAAAAAATTTCTTTTTGTTATCATTAATCTACAATCCCGTGAAGAACATTATGTTTACGATGCTACCCCTTCACCAAGTCCACCCCCAAAAACCTCTTACAGTCGCTGTCCGTCAGCATAGTTGGATGCTATAGATCCCTTCACCATGTACCCCTTCACAGACACCGTTACAGTCGCTGTCAATTAGCGAGTACTAGGATGCTATATAGTCTCTGCTAGTCTTCACTGTGTTGTTCAGCACTCCCCATGCCACGCCCGACCCACGCAATATACATGCTAATCCTAATGCCCCCATTCTTTCTCCCCGCACGTATCCCTCCCATCAGAACCTCCCTGCCCGGTCCTTTCCTCTTGGCATCTTTCAGTCAACTCTCGGGTTCTGTGAGTCTGCTGCTGTTTTTTTCCTTCAGTTTTTCTTTGTTGTTATACTCCACACATGAGTGAAATCATTTGGTACTTGTCTTTCTCCGCCTGACCTATTTCTCTGAACATACTACCGTCTAGCTCCATCCACGTCATTGCAAATGGTAGGATTTGTTTTCTTCTTAGGGCTGCTTACTGCACTTTTTAAACTGGATTTCATTCTTCCTTTTTGTTGTAGTTTAGCTATGTGCATTCATCATTCATCTCCTGGTTATGAGCAACAGCTTTGTGTCAATCGATATGTATCTGTATCTATCTATCGCTCTGTCTGTCTGTATATCTATCTATCTTTCTATATATCCTTCTATCTATGTCTCTATCCTTCTCTCTATTTATCTATCCATCTATCTACCTTCCTGGCATATATCTATCATGTGTATCATCTATCTATTATCTGTCATCTATCTATCTGTCTATCTATGAATCAATCATCTTTCTGTCTGCCCAACTATCCTTATGTACAGAACAGTTAACAACATCACCTATGTCTGTTCCCTACATTATGCTTCCAAAAACATTGCAAGGTCACTAGGCCGTAGGGAGAGCACTGGGCTCACTGAGACAATTGCAGATCGAGTCAGCCGCGTGTGCTTAAAAAACCAGTAAATGGTGGTGCAGGGATTTGAACCCGTATCTCTGTCCTCTGTCCTCTTAAACCTCCTTCTCGCTTGCTAACTGTATTTAGCCACATTCATTGGCTAAGTTCTCACTGAAGACCGCAAGTATACTTCCTCTGGGCTTGTTGTAGACAGAAAAGTATACTTGGTGCTTTACTCACCACCATGTTTGAGGGACATTGGCGTGTTCACCACTGATAGGAGGAGGGACAAATAAAAAGGAACACCTATTTCTAGACAGGAGAATTTGGGAGCAAAGTGTGTGTTGGGGAGGGACGTGTTTGTTTGAGTGTCCAAACTTCCCTCTTTATGTGGTTATTACTTCTTTACAATCGTGAACATCATAAAACCCAGTGATTTCAAAAGCCCAGACGCATATTATTACAGCAATTCATTTGTTGATGTGAGAAAAAATGAGAAGGACATTGCAGTACCACTAAATCTATACCTGGGCACTGCTGAAACCAAACAAAAAGAATCCACGGTTGCTAGGTAGGACTATTTTCTAGTGACTGTCTCTGGGGACTTAAACAGAATCCATTTGTTTCTTTGTTTTATCAGATTCACTCGTATTTGGTACCTGTCCCTGCCCCTTCAGCTTGTAATTTGTCTGTGTCCTTGGATCTCAAGTGAGTCTCCAGTTAGGGGGCACGTAGGTGTTCTTGAGTTTTCATCAGTTCTTCTAACCATGTGTCTTTTGTTTGGAGCAGTCAAAGCCTGTGCTTTTATTCTGATATTTGACAGCGATGCTCTTACTGCACTTTGAAATTTTTTTTTGTTCTCATTAATATACAATCACATGCAGAACATTATGTTTACTAGTCTACCCCTTTCACCAAGTCCTCGCCAAATCCCAGTTACAGTCGTTTTCAGTCAGCGTGTAGTAACATGCTTTAGAATCACTACTTGTCTTCTCTGTGTTGTATAGCCCTACCCATGACCCTACACTCTACACATTATTCATGCTAATCCTAGTGCCCCCATTCTTTTTCCCCGCCCTTATCACTCCCTTCCCACAAACCCAACCCAGTCCCTTTCTCTTTGGTAGCTGTTAGTCCACTCTCGGGTACTGTGTGTCTGCTGCTGTTTTTTCCTTCAGTTTTTCTTTCTTTTCGTACTTCACACATGAATGAAATCATTTGGTACATGTATTTCTCCGACTGGCCTATTTGACTGAGCATAATACCCTCTAGCTCCATCCACGTTATTGCCAATGATAGGATTTGTTTTCTTCTTAAGGCTGCTTACTACACTTTTTAAACTGGATTTTATTCTTCTTTTTTGTTTGTAGTTTCGCTATGTGCATCAACCATTGCTCTCATGGTTATTAATGATAGCTTTGTGTTAATCGATATGGACCTATATCTGTCTATCTGTCTGTCTATCTATCTATCTATCTATCAATCAATAAATCAATCATCTGTTTGTCTGCCAATCTGTCCTTGTGTACAGAACAGTTAACGACATAGACTATGTCATTTTCCTTCATTATGCTTCCAAAAATCCTGCAAGGTAAATAGGCTATAGGGAGAGCACTGGGTTCAACGAGACACTTGCAGGTCGTGTTGGCCGCGTGTACTAAAAACCAGTAAATGGTTGTGCAGGGACATGAAACCGTGTCTCTATCCTCTGTCCTCTTTCATCTCCTTCTCAATTGCTGTCTGTATTTAGCCACATTCATTGACTTAGTGCTCCCTGAAGACCACAAGTATCCTTCATCTGGGCCTGTTGTCGACCGAAAAGTGAACTTGTTGCTTTGCTCAACACCATGTTTGAAGGACATCGGCATGATCACTGCTGATAGGACGGAGGGTCAAATAAAAAGGAACACCAATTTCTAGACAGGAGCAGTTGGAAGCTAAGAGTGTATTGTGGAGTGATATGTTTATTTGAGTTTCCAAACTTCCCTCTTTAGGTGGTTATTACTTCACATTCGTGAAGATCATAAAACCCACCGATTTAAAAGGCCCAGATGCTTATTATTACAGCAACTCAGTTGTTGAGGTGAGAGAAAATGAGAAGGACGTTGCTGCACCACTAAATCTTTGGCTGGGTCCTGCTGAAAACAAACAAAATGAATTCACGGTGGCCAGATAGGGCTATTTTCTACTGACTGTCTCTGGGGGCTCAAACAGAATCCATTTGTTTGATTGTTTGTTTTTCAGTTTCACTCATGTAGGGTACTTGTCCCCACACCTTCAGCTTGTAGTTTGTCTGTGTCCTTGGATCTCAAGTGAGTCTCCTGTAAGGAAGCACGTAGGTTTCCTGAGATTTCATCCGTCCTTTTAACCCTGTATCTTTTGTTTGCAGCACTCAGAGCCTGACCATTTATTCTGATGATTCAGAACTGTGCCCTTATTGCACTAAAAAATTTCTTTTTGTTATCATTAATCTACAATCCCGTGAAGAACATTATGTTTACGATGCTACCCCTTCACCAAGTCCACCCCCAAAAACCTCTTACAGTCGCTGTCCGTCAGCATAGTTGGATGCTATAGATCCCTTCACCATGTACCCCTTCACAGACACCGTTACAGTCGCTGTCAATTAGCGAGTACTAGGATGCTATATAGTCTCTGCTAGTCTTCACTGTGTTGTTCAGCACTCCCCATGCCACGCCCGACCCACGCAATATACATGCTAATCCTAATGCCCCCATTCTTTCTCCCCGCACGTATCCCTCCCATCAGAACCTCCCTGCCCGGTCCTTTCCTCTTGGCATCTTTCAGTCAACTCTCGGGTTCTGTGAGTCTGCTGCTGTTTTTTTCCTTCAGTTTTTCTTTGTTGTTATACTCCACACATGAGTGAAATCATTTGGTACTTGTCTTTCTCCGCCTGACCTATTTCTCTGAACATACTACCGTCTAGCTCCATCCACGTCATTGCAAATGGTAGGATTTGTTTTCTTCTTAGGGCTGCTTACTGCACTTTTTAAACTGGATTTCATTCTTCCTTTTTGTTGTAGTTTAGCTATGTGCATTCATCATTCATCTCCTGGTTATGAGCAACAGCTTTGTGTCAATCGATATGTATCTGTATCTATCTATCGCTCTGTCTGTCTGTATATCTATCTATCTTTCTATATATCCTTCTATCTATGTCTCTATCCTTCTCTCTATTTATCTATCCATCTATCTACCTTCCTGGCATATATCTATCATGTGTATCATCTATCTATTATCTGTCATCTATCTATCTGTCTATCTATGAATCAATCATCTTTCTGTCTGCCCAACTATCCTTATGTACAGAACAGTTAACAACATCACCTATGTCTGTTCCCTACATTATGCTTCCAAAAACATTGCAAGGTCACTAGGCCGTAGGGAGAGCACTGGGCTCACTGAGACAATTGCAGATCGAGTCAGCCGCGTGTGCTTAAAAAACCAGTAAATGGTGGTGCAGGGATTTGAACCCGTATCTCTGTCCTCTGTCCTCTTAAACCTCCTTCTCGCTTGCTAACTGTATTTAGCCACATTCATTGGCTAAGTTCTCACTGAAGACCGCAAGTATACTTCCTCTGGGCTTGTTGTAGACAGAAAAGTATACTTGGTGCTTTACTCACCACCATGTTTGAGGGACATTGGCGTGTTCACCACTGATAGGAGGAGGGACAAATAAAAAGGAACACCTATTTCTAGACAGGAGAATTTGGGAGCAAAGTGTGTGTTGGGGAGGGACGTGTTTGTTTGAGTGTCCAAACTTCCCTCTTTATGTGGTTATTACTTCTTTACAATCGTGAACATCATAAAACCCAGTGATTTCAAAAGCCCAGACGCATATTATTACAGCAATTCATTTGTTGATGTGAGAAAAAATGAGAAGGACATTGCAGTACCACTAAATCTATACCTGGGCACTGCTGAAACCAAACAAAAAGAATCCACGGTTGCTAGGTAGGACTATTTTCTAGTGACTGTCTCTGGGGACTTAAACAGAATCCATTTGTTTCTTTGTTTTATCAGATTCACTCGTATTTGGTACCTGTCCCTGCCCCTTCAGCTTGTAATTTGTCTGTGTCCTTGGATCTCAAGTGAGTCTCCAGTTAGGGGGCACGTAGGTGTTCTTGAGTTTTCATCAGTTCTTCTAACCATGTGTCTTTTGTTTGGAGCAGTCAAAGCCTGTGCTTTTATTCTGATATTTGACAGCGATGCTCTTACTGCACTTTGAAATTTTTTTTTGTTCTCATTAATATACAATCACATGCAGAACATTATGTTTACTAGTCTACCCCTTTCACCAAGTCCTCGCCAAATCCCAGTTACAGTCGTTTTCAGTCAGCGTGTAGTAACATGCTTTAGAATCACTACTTGTCTTCTCTGTGTTGTATAGCCCTACCCATGACCCTACACTCTACACATTATTCATGCTAATCCTAGTGCCCCCATTCTTTTTCCCCGCCCTTATCACTCCCTTCCCACAAACCCAACCCAGTCCCTTTCTCTTTGGTAGCTGTTAGTCCACTCTCGGGTACTGTGTGTCTGCTGCTGTTTTTTCCTTCAGTTTTTCTTTCTTTTCGTACTTCACACATGAATGAAATCATTTGGTACATGTATTTCTCCGACTGGCCTATTTGACTGAGCATAATACCCTCTAGCTCCATCCACGTTATTGCCAATGATAGGATTTGTTTTCTTCTTAAGGCTGCTTACTACACTTTTTAAACTGGATTTTATTCTTCTTTTTTGTTTGTAGTTTCGCTATGTGCATCAACCATTGCTCTCATGGTTATTAGTGATAGCTTTGTGTTAATCGATATGGACCTATATCTGTCTATCTGTCTGTCTATCTATCTATCTATCTATCAATCAATAAATCAATCATCTGTTTGTCTGCCAATCTGTCCTTGTGTACAGAACAGTTAACGACATAGACTATGTCATTTTCCTTCATTATGCTTCCAAAAATCCTGCAAGGTAAATAGGCTATAGGGAGAGCACTGGGTTCAACGAGACACTTGCAGGTCGTGTTGGCCGCGTGTACTAAAAACCAGTAAATGGTTGTGCAGGGACATGAAACCGTGTCTCTATCCTCTGTCCTCTTTCATCTCCTTCTCAATTGCTGTCTGTATTTAGCCACATTCATTGACTTAGTGCTCCCTGAAGACCACAAGTATCCTTCATCTGGGCCTGTTGTCGACCGAAAAGTGAACTTGTTGCTTTGCTCAACACCATGTTTGAAGGACATCGGCATGATCACTGCTGATAGGACGGAGGGTCAAATAAAAAGGAACACCAATTTCTAGACAGGAGCAGTTGGAAGCTAAGAGTGTATTGTGGAGTGATATGTTTATTTGAGTTTCCAAACTTCCCTCTTTAGGTGGTTATTACTTCACATTCGTGAAGATCATAAAACCCACCGATTTAAAAGGCCCAGATGCTTATTATTACAGCAACTCAGTTGTTGAGGTGAGAGAAAATGAGAAGGACGTTGCTGCACCACTAAATCTTTGGCTGGGTCCTGCTGAAAACAAACAAAATGAATTCACGGTGGCCAGATAGGGCTATTTTCTACTGACTGTCTCTGGGGGCTCAAACAGAATCCATTTGTTTGATTGTTTGTTTTTCAGTTTCACTCATGTAGGGTACTTGTCCCCACACCTTCAGCTTGTAGTTTGTCTGTGTCCTTGGATCTCAAGTGAGTCTCCTGTAAGGAAGCACGTAGGTTTCCTGAGATTTCATCCGTTCTTTTAACCCTGTATCTTTTGTTTGCAGCACTCAGAGCCTGACCATTTATTCTGATGATTCAGAACTGTGCCCTTATTGCACTAAAAAATTTCTTTTTGTTATCATTAATCTACAATCCCGTGAAGAACATTATGTTTACGATGCTACCCCTTCACCAAGTCCACCCCCAAAAACCTCTTACAGTCGCTGTCCGTCAGCATAGTTGGATGCTATAGATCCCTTCACCATGTACCCCTTCACAGACACCGTTACAGTCGCTGTCAATTAGCGAGTACTAGGATGCTATATAATCTCTGCTAGTCTTCACTGTGTTGTTCAGCACTCCCCATGCCACGCCCGACCCACGCAATATACATGCTAATCCTAATGCCCCCATTCTTTCTCCCCGCACGTATCCCTCCCATCAGAACCTCCCTGCCCGGTCCTTTCCTCTTGGCATCTTTCAGTCAACTCTCGGGTTCTGTGAGTCTGCTGCTGTTTTTTTCCTTCAGTTTTTCTTTGTTGTTATACTCCACACATGAGTGAAATCATTTGGTACTTGTCTTTCTCCGCCTGACCTATTTCTCTGAACATACTACCGTCTAGCTCCATCCACGTCATTGCAAATGGTAGGATTTGTTTTCTTCTTAGGGCTGCTTACTGCACTTTTTAAACTGGATTTCATTCTTCCTTTTTGTTGTAGTTTAGCTATGTGCATTCATCATTCATCTCCTGGTTATGAGCAACAGCTTTGTGTCAATCGATATGTATCTGTATCTATCTATCGCTCTGTCTGTCTGTATATCTATCTATCTTTCTATATATCCTTCTATCTATGTCTCTATCCTTCTCTCTATTTATCTATCCATCTATCTACCTTCCTGGCATATATCTATCATGTGTATCATCTATCTATTATCTGTCATCTATCTATCTGTCTATCTATGAATCAATCATCTTTCTGTCTGCCCAACTATCCTTATGTACAGAACAGTTAACAACATCACCTATGTCTGTTCCCTACATTATGCTTCCAAAAACATTGCAAGGTCACTAGGCCGTAGGGAGAGCACTGGGCTCACTGAGACAATTGCAGATCGAGTCAGCCGCGTGTGCTTAAAAAACCAGTAAATGGTGGTGCAGGGATTTGAACCCGTATCTCTGTCCTCTGTCCTCTTAAACCTCCTTCTCGCTTGCTAACTGTATTTAGCCACATTCATTGGCTAAGTTCTCACTGAAGACCACAAGTATACTTCCTCTGGGCTTGTTGTAGACAGAAAAGTATACTTGGTGCTTTACTCACCACCATGTTTGAGGGACATTGGCGTGTTCACCACTGATAGGAGGAGGGACAAATAAAAAGGAACACCTATTTCTAGACAGGAGAATTTGGGAGCAAAGTGTGTGTTGGGGAGGGACGTGTTTGTTTGAGTGTCCAAACTTCCCTCTTTATGTGGTTATTACTTCTTTACAATCGTGAACATCATAAAACCCAGTGATTTCAAAAGCCCAGACGCATATTATTACAGCAATTCATTTGTTGATGTGAGAAAAAATGAGAAGGACATTGCAGTACCACTAAATCTATACCTGGGCACTGCTGAAACCAAACAAAAAGAATCCACGGTTGCTAGGTAGGACTATTTTCTAGTGACTGTCTCTGGGGACTTAAACAGAATCCATTTGTTTCTTTGTTTTATCAGATTCACTCGTATTTGGTACCTGTCCCTGCCCCTTCAGCTTGTAATTTGTCTGTGTCCTTGGATCTCAAGTGAGTCTCCAGTTAGGGGGCACGTAGGTGTTCTTGAGTTTTCATCAGTTCTTCTAACCATGTGTCTTTTGTTTGGAGCAGTCAAAGCCTGTGCTTTTATTCTGATATTTGACAGCGATGCTCTTACTGCACTTTGAAATTTTTTTTTGTTCTCATTAATATACAATCACATGCAGAACATTATGTTTACTAGTCTACCCCTTTCACCAAGTCCTCGCCAAATCCCAGTTACAGTCGTTTTCAGTCAGCGTGTAGTAACATGCTTTAGAATCACTACTTGTCTTCTCTGTGTTGTATAGCCCTACCCATGACCCTACACCCTACACATTATTTATGCTAATCCTAGTGCCCCCATTCTTTTTCCCCGCCCTTATCACTCCCTTCCCACAAACCCAACCCAGTCCCTTTCTCTTTGGTAGCTGTTAGTCCACTCTCGGGTACTGTGTGTCTGCTGCTGTTTTTTCCTTCAGTTTTTCTTTCTTTTCGTACTTCACACATGAATGAAATCATTTGGTACATGTATTTCTCCGACTGGCCTATTTGACTGAGCATAATACCCTCTAGCTCCATCCACGTTATTGCCAATGATAGGATTTGTTTTCTTCTTAAGGCTGCTTACTACACTTTTTAAACTGGATTTTATTCTTCTTTTTTGTTTGTAGTTTCGCTATGTGCATCAACCATTGCTCTCATGGTTATTAGTGATAGCTTTGTGTTAATCGATATGGACCTATATCTGTCTATCTGTCTGTCTATCTATCTATCTATCTATCAATCAATAAATCAATCATCTGTTTGTCTGCCAATCTGTCCTTGTGTACAGAACAGTTAACGACATAGACTATGTCATTTTCCTTCATTATGCTTCCAAAAATCCTGCAAGGTAAATAGGCTATAGGGAGAGCACTGGGTTCAACGAGACACTTGCAGGTCGTGTTGGCCGCGTGTACTAAAAACCAGTAAATGGTTGTGCAGGGACATGAAACCGTGTCTCTATCCTCTGTCCTCTTTCATCTCCTTCTCAATTGCTGTCTGTATTTAGCCACATTCATTGACTTAGTGCTCCCTGAAGACCACAAGTATCCTTCATCTGGGCCTGTTGTCGACCGAAAAGTGAACTTGTTGCTTTGCTCAACACCATGTTTGAAGGACATCGGCATGATCACTGCTGATAGGACGGAGGGTCAAATAAAAAGGAACACCAATTTCTAGACAGGAGCAGTTGGAAGCTAAGAGTGTATTGTGGAGTGATATGTTTATTTGAGTTTCCAAACTTCCCTCTTTAGGTGGTTATTACTTCACATTCGTGAAGATCATAAAACCCACCGATTTAAAAGGCCCAGATGCTTATTATTACAGCAACTCAGTTGTTGAGGTGAGAGAAAATGAGAAGGACGTTGCTGCACCACTAAATCTTTGGCTGGGTCCTGCTGAAAACAAACAAAATGAATTCACGGTGGCCAGATAGGGCTATTTTCTACTGACTGTCTCTGGGGGCTCAAACAGAATCCATTTGTTTGATTGTTTGTTTTTCAGTTTCACTCATGTAGGGTACTTGTCCCCACACCTTCAGCTTGTAGTTTGTCTGTGTCCTTGGATCTCAAGTGAGTCTCCTGTAAGGAAGCACGTAGGTTTCCTGAGATTTCATCCGTCCTTTTAACCCTGTATCTTTTGTTTGCAGCACTCAGAGCCTGACCATTTATTCTGATGATTCAGAACTGTGCCCTTATTGCACTAAAAAATTTCTTTTTGTTATCATTAATCTACAATCCCGTGAAGAACATTATGTTTACGATGCTACCCCTTCACCAAGTCCACCCCCAAAAACCTCTTACAGTCGCTGTCCGTCAGCATAGTTGGATGCTATAGATCCCTTCACCATGTACCCCTTCACAGACACCGTTACAGTCGCTGTCAATTAGCGAGTACTAGGATGCTATATAATCTCTGCTAGTCTTCACTGTGTTGTTCAGCACTCCCCATGCCACGCCCGACCCACGCAATATACATGCTAATCCTAATGCCCCCATTCTTTCTCCCCGCACGTATCCCTCCCATCAGAACCTCCCTGCCCGGTCCTTTCCTCTTGGCATCTTTCAGTCAACTCTCGGGTTCTGTGAGTCTGCTGCTGTTTTTTTCCTTCAGTTTTTCTTTGTTGTTATACTCCACACATGAGTGAAATCATTTGGTACTTGTCTTTCTCCGCCTGACCTATTTCTCTGAACATACTACCGTCTAGCTCCATCCACGTCATTGCAAATGGTAGGATTTGTTTTCTTCTTAGGGCTGCTTACTGCACTTTTTAAACTGGATTTCATTCTTCCTTTTTGTTGTAGTTTAGCTATGTGCATTCATCATTCATCTCCTGGTTATGAGCAACAGCTTTGTGTCAATCGATATGTATCTGTATCTATCTATCGCTCTGTCTGTCTGTATATCTATCTATCTTTCTATATATCCTTCTATCTATGTCTCTATCCTTCTCTCTATTTATCTATCCATCTATCTACCTTCCTGGCATATATCTATCATGTGTATCATCTATCTATTATCTGTCATCTATCTATCTGTCTATCTATGAATCAATCATCTTTCTGTCTGCCCAACTATCCTTATGTACAGAACAGTTAACAACATCACCTATGTCTGTTCCCTACATTATGCTTCCAAAAACATTGCAAGGTCACTAGGCCGTAGGGAGAGCACTGGGCTCACTGAGACAATTGCAGATCGAGTCAGCCGCGTGTGCTTAAAAAACCAGTAAATGGTGGTGCAGGGATTTGAACCCGTATCTCTGTCCTCTTAAACCTCCTTCTCGCTTGCTAACTGTATTTAGCCACATTCATTGGCTAAGTTCTCACTGAAGACCGCAAGTATACTTCCTCTGGGCTTGTTGTAGACAGAAAAGTATACTTGGTGCTTTACTCACCACCATGTTTGAGGGACATTGGCGTGTTCACCACTGATAGGAGGAGGGACAAATAAAAAGGAACACCTATTTCTAGACAGGAGAATTTGGGAGCAAAGTGTGTGTTGGGGAGGGACGTGTTTGTTTGAGTGTCCAAACTTCCCTCTTTATGTGGTTATTACTTCTTTACAATCGTGAACATCATAAAACCCAGTGATTTCAAAAGCCCAGACGCATATTATTACAGCAATTCATTTGTTGATGTGAGAAAAAATGAGAAGGACATTGCAGTACCACTAAATCTATACCTGGGCACTGCTGAAACCAAACAAAAAGAATCCACGGTTGCTAGGTAGGACTATTTTCTAGTGACTGTCTCTGGGGACTTAAACAGAATCCATTTGTTTCTTTGTTTTATCAGATTCACTCGTATTTGGTACCTGTCCCTGCCCCTTCAGCTTGTAATTTGTCTGTGTCCTTGGATCTCAAGTGAGTCTCCAGTTAGGGGGCACGTAGGTGTTCTTGAGTTTTCATCAGTTCTTCTAACCATGTGTCTTTTGTTTGGAGCAGTCAAAGCCTGTGCTTTTATTCTGATATTTGACAGCGATGCTCTTACTGCACTTTGAAATTTTTTTTTGTTCTCATTAATATACAATCACATGCAGAACATTATGTTTACTAGTCTACCCCTTTCACCAAGTCCTCGCCAAATCCCAGTTACAGTCGTTTTCAGTCAGCGTGTAGTAACATGCTTTAGAATCACTACTTGTCTTCTCTGTGTTGTATAGCCCTACCCATGACCCTACACTCTACACATTATTCATGCTAATCCTAGTGCCCCCATTCTTTTTCCCCGCCCTTATCACTCCCTTCCCACAAACCCAACCCAGTCCCTTTCTCTTTGGTAGCTGTTAGTCCACTCTCGGGTACTGTGTGTCTGCTGCTGTTTTTTTCCTTCAGTTTTTCTTTCTTTTCGTACTTCACACATGAATGAAATCATTTGGTACATGTATTTCTCCGACTGGCCTATTTGACTGAGCATAATACCCTCTAGCTCCATCCACGTTATTGCCAATGATAGGATTTGTTTTCTTCTTAAGGCTGCTTACTACACTTTTTAAACTGGATTTTATTCTTCTTTTTTGTTTGTAGTTTCGCTATGTGCATCAACCATTGCTCTCATGGTTATTAGTGATAGCTTTGTGTTAATCGATATGGACCTATATCTGTCTATCTGTCTGTCTATCTATCTATCTATCTATCAATCAATAAATCAATCATCTGTTTGTCTGCCAATCTGTCCTTGTGTACAGAACAGTTAACGACATAGACTATGTCATTTTCCTTCATTATGCTTCCAAAAATCCTGCAAGGTAAATAGGCTATAGGGAGAGCACTGGGTTCAACGAGACACTTGCAGGTCGTGTTGGCCGCGTGTACTAAAAACCAGTAAATGGTTGTGCAGGGACATGAACCCGTGTCTCTATCCTCTGTCCTCTTTCATCTCCTTCTCAATTGCTGTCTGTATTTAGCCACATTCATTGACTTAGTGCTCCCTGAAGACCACAAGTATCCTTCATCTGGGCCTGTTGTCGACCGAAAAGTGAACTTGTTGCTTTGCTCAACACCATGTTTGAAGGACATCGGCATGATCACTGCTGATAGGACGGAGGGTCAAATAAAAAGGAACACCAATTTCTAGACAGGAGCAGTTGGAAGCTAAGAGTGTATTGTGGAGTGATATGTTTATTTGAGTTTCCAAACTTCCCTCTTTAGGTGGTTATTACTTCACATTCGTGAAGATCATAAAACCCACCGATTTAAAAGGCCCAGATGCTTATTATTACAGCAACTCAGTTGTTGAGGTGATAGAAAATGAGAAGGACATTGCTGCACCACTAAATCTTTGGCTGGGTCCTGCTGAAAACAAACAAAATGAATTCACGGTGGCCAGATAGGGCTATTTTCTACTGACTGTCTCTGGGGGCTCAAACAGAATCCATTTGTTTGATTGTTTGTTTTTCAGTTTCACTCATGTAGGGTACTTGTCCCCACACCTTCAGCTTGTAGTTTGTCTGTGTCCTTGGATCTCAAGTGAGTCTCCTGTAAGGAAGCACGTAGGTTTCCTGAGATTTCATCCGTTCTTTTAACCCTGTATCTTTTGTTTGCAGCACTCAGAGCCTGACCATTTATTCTGATGATTCAGAACTGTGCCCTCATTGCACTAAAAAAATTTTTTTTTGTTATCATTAATCTACAATCCCGTGAAGAACATTATGTTTACGATGCTACCCCTTCACCAAGTCCACCCCCAAAAACCTCTTACAGTCGCTGTCCGTCAGCATAGTTGGATGCTATAGATCCCTTCACCATGTACCCCTTCACAGACACCGTTACAGTCGCTGTCAATTAGCGAGTACTAGGATGCTATATAATCTCTGCTAGTCTTCACTGTGTTGTTCAGCACTCCCCATGCCACGCCCGACCCACGCAATATACATGCTAATCCTAATGCCCCCATTCTTTCTCCCCGCACGTATCCCTCCCATCAGAACCTCCCTGCCCGGTCCTTTCCTCTTGGCATCTTTCAGTCAACTCTCGGGTTCTGTGAGTCTGCTGCTGTTTTTTTCCTTCAGTTTTTCTTTGTTGTTATACTCCACACATGAGTGAAATCATTTGGTACTTGTCTTTCTCCGCCTGACCTATTTCCCTGAACATACTACCGTCTAGCTCCATCCACGTCATTGCAAATGGTAGGATTTGTTTTCTTCTTAGGGCTGCTTACTGCACTTTTTAAACTGGATTTCATTCTTCCTTTTTGTTGTAGTTTAGCTATGTGCATTCATCATTCATCTCCTGGTTATGAGCAACAGCTTTGTGTCAATCGATATGTATCTGTATCTATCTATCGCTCTGTCTGTCTGTATATCTATCTATCTTTCTATATATCCTTCTATCTATGTCTCTATCCTTCTCTCTATTTATCTATCCATCTATCTACCTTCCTGGCATATATCTATCATGTGTATCATCTATCTATTATCTGTCATCTATCTATCTGTCTATCTATGAATCAATCATCTTTCTGTCTGCCCAACTATCCTTATGTACAGAACAGTTAACAACATCACCTATGTCTGTTCCCTACATTATGCTTCCAAAAACATTGCAAGGTCACTAGGCCGTAGGGAGAGCACTGGGCTCACTGAGACAATTGCAGATCGAGTCAGCCGCGTGTGCTTAAAAAACCAGTAAATGGTGGTGCAGGGATTTGAACCCGTATCTCTGTCCTCTGTCCTCTTAAACCTCCTTCTCGCTTGCTAACTGTATTTAGCCACATTCATTGGCTAAGTTCTCACTGAAGACCACAAGTATACTTCCTCTGGGCTTGTTGTAGACAGAAAAGTATACTTGGTGCTTTACTCACCACCATGTTTGAGGGACATTGGCGTGTTCACCACTGATAGGAGGAGGGACAAATAAAAAGGAACACCTATTTCTAGACAGGAGAATTTGGGAGCAAAGTGTGTGTTGGGGAGGGACGTGTTTGTTTGAGTGTCCAAACTTCCCTCTTTATGTGGTTATTACTTCTTTACAATCGTGAACATCATAAAACCCAGTGATTTCAAAAGCCCAGACGCATATTATTACAGCAATTCATTTGTTGATGTGAGAAAAAATGAGAAGGACATTGCAGTACCACTAAATCTATACCTGGGCACTGCTGAAACCAAACAAAAAGAATCCACGGTTGCTAGGTAGGACTATTTTCTAGTGACTGTCTCTGGGGACTTAAACAGAATCCATTTGTTTCTTTGTTTTATCAGATTCACTCGTATTTGGTACCTGTCCCTGCCCCTTCAGCTTGTAATTTGTCTGTGTCCTTGGATCTCAAGTGAGTGTCCAGTTAGGGGGCACGTAGGTGTTCTTGAGTTTTCATCAGTTCTTCTAACCATGTGTCTTTTGTTTGGAGCAGTCAAAGCCTGTGCTTTTATTCTGATATTTGACAGCGATGCTCTTACTGCACTTTGAAATTTTTTTTGTTCTCATTAATATACAATCACATGCAGAACATTATGTTTACTAGTCTACCCCTTTCACCAAGTCCTCGCCAAATCCCAGTTACAGTCGTTTTCAGTCAGCGTGTAGTAACATGCTTTAGAATCACTACTTGTCTTCTCTGTGTTGTATAGCCCTACCCATGACCCTACACTCTACACATTATTCATGCTAATCCTAGTGCCCCCATTCTTTTTCCCCGCCCTTATCACTCCCTTCCCACAAACCCAACCCAGTCCCTTTCTCTTTGGTAGCTGTTAGTCCACTCTCGGGTACTGTGTGTCTGCTGCTGTTTTTTCCTTCAGTTTTTCTTTCTTTTCGTACTTCACACATGAATGAAATCATTTGGTACATGTATTTCTCCGACTGGCCTATTTGACTGAGCATAATACCCTCTAGCTCCATCCACGTTATTGCCAATGATAGGATTTGTTTTCTTCTTAAGGCTGCTTACTACACTTTTTAAACTGGATTTTATTCTTCTTTTTTGTTTGTAGTTTCGCTATGTGCATCAACCATTGCTCTCATGGTTATTAGTGATAGCTTTGTGTTAATCGATATGGACCTATATCTGTCTATCTGTCTGTCTATCTATCTATCTATCTATCAATCAATAAATCAATCATCTGTTTGTCTGCCAATCTGTCCTTGTGTACAGAACAGTTAACGACATAGACTATGTCATTTTCCTTCATTATGCTTCCAAAAATCCTGCAAGGTAAATAGGCTATAGGGAGAGCACTGGGTTCAACGAGACACTTGCAGGTCGTGTTGGCCGCGTGTACTAAAAACCAGTAAATGGTTGTGCAGGGACATGAAACCGTGTCTCTATCCTCTGTCCTCTTTCATCTCCTTCTCAATTGCTGTCTGTATTTAGCCACATTCATTGACTTAGTGCTCCCTGAAGACCACAAGTATCCTTCATCTGGACCTGTTGTCGACCGAAAAGTGAACTTGTTGCTTTGCTCAACACCATGTTTGAAGGACATCGGCATGATCACTGCTGATAGGACGGAGGGTCAAATAAAAAGGAACACCAATTTCTAGACAGGAGCAGTTGGAAGCTAAGAGTGTATTGTGGAGTGATATGTTTATTTGAGTTTCCAAACTTCCCTCTTTAGGTGGTTATTACTTCACATTCGTGAAGATCATAAAACCCACCGATTTAAAAGGCCCAGATGCTTATTATTACAGCAACTCAGTTGTTGAGGTGAGAGAAAATGAGAAGGACGTTGCTGCACCACTAAATCTTTGGCTGGGTCCTGCTGAAAACAAACAAAATGAATTCACGGTGGCCAGATAGGGCTATTTTCTACTGACTGTCTCTGGGGGCTCAAACAGAATCCATTTGTTTGATTGTTTGTTTTTCAGTTTCACTCATGTAGGGTACTTGTCCCCACACCTTCAGCTTGTAGTTTGTCTGTGTCCTTGGATCTCAAGTGAGTCTCCTGTAAGGAAGCACGTAGGTTTCCTGAGATTTCATCCGTTCTTTTAACCCTGTATCTTTTGTTTGCAGCACTCAGAGCCTGACCATTTATTCTGATGATTCAGAACTGTGCCCTCATTGCACTAAAAAAATTTTTTTTTGTTATCATTAATCTACAATCCCGTGAAGAACATTATGTTTACGATGCTACCCCTTCACCAAGTCCACCCCCAAAAACCTCTTACAGTCGCTGTCCGTCAGCATAGTTGGATGCTATAGATCCCTTCACCATGTACCCCTTCACAGACACCGTTACAGTCGCTGTCAATTAGCGAGTACTAGGATGCTATATAATCTCTGCTAGTCTTCACTGTGTTGTTCAGCACTCCCCATGCCACGCCCGACCCACGCAATATACATGCTAATCCTAATGCCCCCATTCTTTCTCCCCGCACGTATCCCTCCCATCAGAACCTCCCTGCCCGGTCCTTTCCTCTTGGCATCTTTCAGTCAACTCTCGGGTTCTGTGAGTCTGCTGCTGTTTTTTTCCTTCAGTTTTTCTTTGTTGTTATACTCCACACATGAGTGAAATCATTTGGTACTTGTCTTTCTCCGCCTGACCTATTTCTCTGAACATACTACCGTCTAGCTCCATCCACGTCATTGCAAATGGTAGGATTTGTTTTCTTCTTAGGGCTGCTTACTGCACTTTTTAAACTGGATTTCATTCTTCCTTTTTGTTGTAGTTTAGCTATGTGCATTCATCATTCATCTCCTGGTTATGAGCAACAGCTTTGTGTCAATCGATATGTATCTGTATCTATCTATCGCTCTGTCTGTCTGTATATCTACCTATCTTTCTATATATCCTTCTATCTATGTCTCTATCCTTCTCTCTATTTATCTATCCATCTATCTACCTTCCTGGCATATATCTATCATGTGTATCATCTATCTATTATCTGTCATCTATCTATCTGTCTATCTATGAATCAATCATCTTTCTGTCTGCCCAACTATCCTTATGTACAGAACAGTTAACAACATCACCTATGTCTGTTCCCTACATTATGCTTCCAAAAACATTGCAAGGTCACTAGGCCGTAGGGAGAGCACTGGGCTCACTGAGACAATTGCAGATCGAGTCAGCCGCGTGTGCTTAAAAAACCAGTAAATGGTGGTGCAGGGATTTGAACCCGTATCTCTGTCCTCTGTCCTCTTAAACCTCCTTCTCGCTTGCTAACTGTATTTAGCCACATTCATTGGCTAAGTTCTCACTGAAGACCGCAAGTATACTTCCTCTGGGCTTGTTGTAGACAGAAAAGTATACTTGGTGCTTTACTCACCACCATGTTTGAGGGACATTGGCGTGTTCACCACTGATAGGAGGAGGGACAAATAAAAAGGAACACCTATTTCTAGACAGGAGAATTTGGGAGCAAAGTGTGTGTTGGGGAGGGACGTGTTTGTTTGAGTGTCCAAACTTCCCTCTTTATGTGGTTATTACTTCTTTACAATCGTGAACATCATAAAACCCAGTGATTTCAAAAGCCCAGACGCATATTATTACAGCAATTCATTTGTTGATGTGAGAAAAAATGAGAAGGACATTGCAGTACCACTAAATCTATACCTGGGCACTGCTGAAACCAAACAAAAAGAATCCACGGTTGCTAGGTAGGACTATTTTCTAGTGACTGTCTCTGGGGACTTAAACAGAATCCATTTGTTTCTTTGTTTTATCAGATTCACTTGTATTTGGTACTTGTCCCTGCCCCTTCAGCTTGTAATTTGTCTGTGTCCTTGGATCTCAAGTGAGTCTCCAGTTAGGGGGCACGTAGGTGTTCTTGAGTTTTCATCAGTTCTTCTAACCATGTGTCTTTTGTTTGGAGCAGTCAAAGCCTGTGCTTTTATTCTGATATTTGACAGCGATGCTCTTACTGCACTTTGAAATTTTTTTTTGTTCTCATTAATATACAATCACATGCAGAACATTATGTTTACTAGTCTACCCCTTTCACCAAGTCCTCGCCAAATCCCAGTTACAGTCGTTTTCAGTCAGCGTGTAGTAACATGCTTTAGAATCACTACTTGTCTTCTCTGTGTTGTATAGCCCTACCCATGACCCTACACTCTACACATTATTCATGCTAATCCTAGTGCCCCCATTCTTTTTCCCCGCCCTTATCACTCCCTTCCCACAAACCCAACCCAGTCCCTTTCTCTTTGGTAGCTGTTAGTCCACTCTCGGGTACTGTGTGTCTGCTGCTGTTTTTTCCTTCAGTTTTTCTTTCTTTTCGTACTTCACACATGAATGAAATCATTTGGTACATGTATTTCTCCGACTGGCCTATTTGACTGAGCATAATACCCTCTAGCTCCATCCACGTTATTGCCAATGATAGGATTTGTTTTCTTCTTAAGGCTGCTTACTACACTTTTTAAACTGGATTTTATTCTTCTTTTTTGTTTGCAGTTTCGCTATGTGCATCAACCATTGCTCTCATGGTTATTAGTGATAGCTTTGTGTTAATCGATATGGACCTATATCTGTCTATCTGTCTGTCTATCTATCTATCTATCAATCAATAAATCAATCATCTGTTTGTCTGCCAATCTGTCCTTGTGTACAGAACAGTTAACGACATAGACTATGTCATTTTCCTTCATTATGCTTCCAAAAATCCTGCAAGGTAAATAGGCTATAGGGAGAGCACTGGGTTCAACGAGACACTTGCAGGTCGTGTTGGCCGCGTGTACTAAAAACCAGTAAATGGTTGTGCAGGGACATGAAACCGTGTCTCTATCCTCTGTCCTCTTTCATCTCCTTCTCAATTGCTGTCTGTATTTAGCCACATTCATTGACTTAGTGCTCCCTGAAGACCACAAGTATCCTTCATCTGGGCCTGTTGTCGACCGAAAAGTGAACTTGTTGCTTTGCTCAACACCATGTTTGAAGGACATCGGCATGATCACTGCTGATAGGACGGAGGGTCAAATAAAAAGGAACACCAATTTCTAGACAGGAGCAGTTGGAAGCTAAGAGTGTATTGTGGAGTGATATGTTTATTTGAGTTTCCAAACTTCCCTCTTTAGGTGGTTATTACTTCACATTCGTGAAGATCATAAAACCCACCGATTTAAAAGGCCCAGATGCTTATTATTACAGCAACTCAGTTGTTGAGGTGAGAGAAAATGAGAAGGACATTGCTGCACCACTAAATCTTTGGCTGGGTCCTGCTGAAAACAAACAAAATGAATTCACGGTGGCCAGATAGGGCTATTTTCTACTGACTGTCTCTGGGGGCTCAAACAGAATCCATTTGTTTGATTGTTTGTTTTTCAGTTTCACTCATGTAGGGTACTTGTCCCCACACCTTCAGCTTGTAGTTTGTCTGTGTCCTTGGATCTCAAGTGAGTCTCCTGTAAGGAAGCACGTAGGTTTCCTGAGATTTCATCCGTTCTTTTAACCCTGTATCTTTTGTTTGCAGCACTCAGAGCCTGACCATTTATTCTGATGATTCAGAACTGTGCCCTCATTGCACTAAAAAAATTTCTTTTTGTTATCATTAATCTACAATCCCGTGAAGAACATTATGTTTACGATGCTACCCCTTCACTAAGTCCACCCCCAAAAACCTCTTACAGTCGCTGTCCGTCAGCATAGTTGGATGCTATAGATCCCTTCACCATGTACCCCTTCACAGACACCGTTACAGTCGCTGTCAATTAGCGAGTACTAGGATGCTATATAATCTCTGCTAGTCTTCACTGTGTTGTTCAGCACTCCCCATGCCACGCCCGACCCACGCAATATACATGCTAATCCTAATGCCCCCATTCTTTCTCCCCGCACGTATCCCTCCCATCAGAACCTCCCTGCCCGGTCCTTTCCTCTTGGCATCTTTCAGTCAACTCTCGGGTTCTGTGAGTCTGCTGCTGTTTTTTTCCTTCAGTTTTTCTTTGTTGTTATACTCCACACATGAGTGAAATCATTTGGTACTTGTCTTTCTCCGCCTGACCTATTTCTCTGAACATACTACCGTCTAGCTCCATCCACGTCATTGCAAATGGTAGGATTTGTTTTCTTCTTAGGGCTGCTTACTGCACTTTTTAAACTGGATTTCATTCTTCCTTTTTGTTGTAGTTTAGCTATGTGCATTCATCATTCATCTCCTGGTTATGAGCAACAGCTTTGTGTCAATCGATATGTATCTGTATCTATCTATCGCTCTGTCTGTCTGTATATCTATCTATCTTTCTATATATCCTTCTATCTATGTCTCTATCCTTCTCTCTATTTATCTATCCATCTATCTACCTTCCTGGCATATATCTATCATGTGTATCATCTATCTATTATCTGTCATCTATCTATCTGTCTATCTATGAATCAATCATCTTTCTGTCTGCCCAACTATCCTTATGTACAGAACAGTTAACAACATCACCTATGTCTGTTCCCTACATTATGCTTCCAAAAACATTGCAAGGTCACTAGGCCGTAGGGAGAGCACTGGGCTCACTGAGACAATTGCAGATCGAGTCAGCCGCGTGTGCTTAAAAAACCAGTAAATGGTGGTGCAGGGATTTGAACCCGTATCTCTGTCCTCTGTCCTCTTAAACCTCCTTCTCGCTTGCTAACTGTATTTAGCCACATTCATTGGCTAAGTTCTCACTGAAGACCGCAAGTATACTTCCTCTGGGCTTGTTGTAGACAGAAAAGTATACTTGGTGCTTTACTCACCACCATGTTTGAGGGACATTGGCGTGTTCACCACTGATAGGAGGAGGGACAAATAAAAAGGAACACCTATTTCTAGACAGGAGAATTTGGGAGCAAAGTGTGTGTTGGGGAGGGACGTGTTTGTTTGAGTGTCCAAACTTCCCTCTTTATGTGGTTATTACTTCTTTACAATCGTGAACATCATAAAACCCAGTGATTTCAAAAGCCCAGACGCATATTATTACAGCAATTCATTTGTTGATGTGAGAAAAAATGAGAAGGACATTGCAGTACCACTAAATCTATACCTGGGCACTGCTGAAACCAAACAAAAAGAATCCACGGTTGCTAGGTAGGACTATTTTCTAGTGACTGTCTCTGGGGACTTAAACACAATCCATTTGTTTCTTTGTTTTATCAGATTCACTCGTATTTGGTACCTGTCCCTGCCCCTTCAGCTTGTAATTTGTCTGTGTCCTTGGATCTCAAGTGAGTCTCCAGTTAGGGGGCACGTAGGTGTTCTTGAGTTTTCATCAGTTCTTCTAACCATGTGTCTTTTGTTTGGAGCAGTCAAAGCCTGTGCTTTTATTCTGATATTTGACAGCGATGCTCTTACTGCACTTTGAAATTTTTTTTTGTTCTCATTAATATACAATCACATGCAGAACATTATGTTTACTAGTCTACCCCTTTCACCAAGTCCTCGCCAAATCCCAGTTACAGTCGTTTTCAGTCAGCGTGTAGTAACATGCTTTAGAATCACTACTTGTCTTCTCTGTGTTGTATAGCCCTACCCATGACCCTACACTCTACACATTATTCATGCTAATCCTAGTGCCCCCATTCTTTTTCCCCGCCCTTATCACTCCCTTCCCACAAACCCAACCCAGTCCCTTTCTCTTTGGTAGCTGTTAGTCCACTCTCGGGTACTGTGTGTCTGCTGCTGTTTTTTCCTTCAGTTTTTCTTTCTTTTCGTACTTCACACATGAATGAAATCATTTGGTACATGTATTTCTCCGACTGGCCTATTTGACTGAGCATAATACCCTCTAGCTCCATCCACGTTATTGCCAATGATAGGATTTGTTTTCTTCTTAAGGCTGCTTACTACACTTTTTAAACTGGATTTTATTCTTCTTTTTTGTTTGTAGTTTCGCTATGTGCATCAACCATTGCTCTCATGGTTATTAGTGATAGCTTTGTGTTAATCGATATGGACCTATATCTGTCTATCTGTCTGTCTATCTATCTATCTATCTATCAATCAATAAATCAATCATCTGTTTGTCTTCCAATCTGTCCTTGTGTACAGAACAGTTAACGACATAGACTATGTCATTTTCCTTCATTATGCTTCCAAAAATCCTGCAAGGTAAATAGGCTATAGGGAGAGCACTGGGTTCAACGAGACACTTGCAGGTCGTGTTGGCCGCGTGTACTAAAAACCAGTAAATGGTTGTGCAGGGACATGAAACCGTGTCTCTATCCTCTGTCCTCTTTCATCTCCTTCTCAATTGCTGTCTGTATTTAGCCACATTCATTGACTTAGTGCTCCCTGAAGACCACAAGTATCCTTCATCTGGGCCTGTTGTCGACCGAAAAGTGAACTTGTTGCTTTGCTCAACACCATGTTTGAAGGACATCGGCATGATCACTGCTGATAGGACGGAGGGTCAAATAAAAAGGAACACCAATTTCTAGACAGGAGCAGTTGGAAGCTAAGAGTGTATTGTGGAGTGATATGTTTATTTGAGTTTCCAAACTTCCCTCTTTAGGTGGTTATTACTTCACATTCGTGAAGATCATAAAACCCACCGATTTAAAAGGCCCAGATGCTTATTATTACAGCAACTCAGTTGTTGAGGTGAGAGAAAATGAGAAGGACGTTGCTGCACCACTAAATCTTTGGCTGGGTCCTGCTGAAAACAAACAAAATGAATTCACGGTGGCCAGATAGGGCTATTTTCTACTGACTGTCTCTGGGGGCTCAAACAGAATCCATTTGTTTGATTGTTTGTTTTTCAGTTTCACTCATGTAGGGTACTTGTCCCCACACCTTCAGCTTGTAGTTTGTCTGTGTCCTTGGATCTCAAGTGAGTCTCCTGTAAGGAAGCACGTAGGTTTCCTGAGATTTCATCCGTTCTTTTAACCCTGTATCTTTTGTTTGCAGCACTCAGAGCCTGACCATTTATTCTGATGATTCAGAACTGTGCCCTCATTGCACTAAAAAAATTTCTTTTTGTTATCATTAATCTACAATCCCGTGAAGAACATTATGTTTACGATGCTACCCCTTCACCAAGTCCACCCCCAAAAACCTCTTACAGTCGCTGGCCGTCAGCATAGTTGGATGCTATAGATCCCTTCACCATGTACCCCTTCACAGACACCGTTACAGTCGCTGTCAATTAGCGAGTACTAGGATGCTATATAATCTCTGCTAGTCTTCACTGTGTTGTTCAGCACTCCCCATGCCACGCCCGACCCACGCAATATACATGCTAATCCTAATGCCCCCATTCTTTCTCCCCGCACGTATCCCTCCCATCAGAACCTCCCTGCCCGGTCCTTTCCTCTTGGCATCTTTCAGTCAACTCTCGGGTTCTGTGAGTCTGCTGCTGTTTTTTTCCTTCAGTTTTTCTTTGTTGTTATACTCCACACATGAGTGAAATCATTTGGTACTTGTCGTTCTCCGCCTGACCTATTTCTCTGAACATACTACCGTCTAGCTCCATCCACGTCATTGCAAATGGTAGGATTTGTTTTCTTCTTAGGGCTGCTTACTGCACTTTTAAAACTGGATTTCATTCTTCCTTTTTGTTGTAATTTAGCTATGTGCATTCATCATTCATCTCCTGGTTATGAGCAACAGCTTTGTGTCAATCGATATGTATCTGTATATATCTATCGCTCTGTCTGTCTGTATATCTATCTATCTTTCTATATATCCTTCTATCTATGTCTCTATCCTTCTCTCTATTTATCTATCCATCTATCTACCTTCCTGGCATATATCTATCATGTGTATCATCTATCTATTATCTGTCATCTATCTATCTGTCTATCTATGAATCAATCATCTTTCTGTCTGCCCAACTATCCTTATGTACAGAACAGTTAACAACATCACCTATGTCTGTTCCCTACATTATGCTTCCAAAAACATTGCAAGGTCACTAGGCCGTAGGGAGAGCACTGGGCTCACTGAGACAATTGCAGATCGAGTCAGCCGCGTGTGCTTAAAAAACCAGTAAATGGTGGTGCAGGGATTTGAACCCGTATCTCTGTCCTCTGTCCTCTTAAACCTCCTTCTCGCTTGCTAACTGTATTTAGCCACATTCATTGGCTAAGTTCTCACTGAAGACCGCAAGTATACTTCCTCTGGGCTTGTTGTAGACAGAAAAGTATACTTGGTGCTTTACTCACCACCATGTTTGAGGGACATTGGCGTGTTCACCACTGATAGGAGGAGGGAGAAATAAAAAGGAACACCTATTTCTAGACAGGAGAATTTGGGAGCAAAGTGTGTGTTGGGGAGGGACGTGTTTGTTTGAGTGTCCAAACTTCCCTCTTTATGTGGTTATTACTTCTTTACAATCGTGAACATCATAAAACCCAGTGATTTCAAAAGCCCAGACGCATATTATTACAGCAATTCATTTGTTGATGTGAGAAAAAATGAGAAGGACATTGCAGTACCACTAAATCTATACCTGGGCACTGCTGAAACCAAACAAAAAGAATCCACGGTTGCTAGGTAGGACTATTTTCTAGTGACTGTCTCTGGGGACTTAAACACAATCCATTTGTTTCTTTGTTTTATCAGATTCACTCGTATTTGGTACCTGTCCCTGCCCCTTCAGCTTGTAATTTGTCTGTGTCCTTGGATCTCAAGTGAGTCTCCAGTTAGGGGGCACGTAGGTGTTCTTGAGTTTTCATCAGTTCTTCTAACCATGTGTCTTTTGTTTGGAGCAGTCAAAGCCTGTGCTTTTATTCTGATATTTGACAGCGATGCTCTTACTGCACTTTGAAATTTTTTTTTGTTCTCATTAATATACAATCACATGCAGAACATTATGTTTACTAGTCTACCCCTTTCACCAAGTCCTCGCCAAATCCCAGTTACAGTCGTTTTCAGTCAGCGTGTAGTAACATGCTTTAGAATCACTACTTGTCTTCTCTGTGTTGTATAGCCCTACCCATGACCCTACACTCTACACATTATTCATGCTAATCCTAGTGCCCCCATTCTTTTTCCCCGCCCTTATCACTCCCTTCCCACAAACCCAACCCAGTCCCTTTCTCTTTGGTAGCTGTTAGTCCACTCTCGGGTACTGTGTGTCTGCTGCTGTTTTTTCCTTCAGTTTTTCTTTCTTTTCGTACTTCACACATGAATGAAATCATTTGGTACATGTATTTCTCCGACTGGCCTATTTGACTGAGCATAATACCCTCTAGCTCCATCCACGTTATTGCCAATGATAGGATTTGTTTTCTTCTTAAGGCTGCTTACTACACTTTTTAAACTGGATTTTATTCTTCTTTTTTGTTTGTAGTTTCGCTATGTGCATCAACCATTGCTCTCATGGTTATTAGTGATAGCTTTGTGTTAATCGATATGGACCTATATCTGTCTATCTGTCTGTCTATCTATCTATCTATCTATCAATCAATAAATCAATCATCTGTTTGTCTTCCAATCTGTCCTTGTGTACAGAACAGTTAACGACATAGACTATGTCATTTTCCTTCATTATGCTTCCAAAAATCCTGCAAGGTAAATAGGCTATAGGGAGAGCACTGGGTTCAACGAGACACTTGCAGGTCGTGTTGGCCGCGTGTACTAAAAACCAGTAAATGGTTGTGCAGGGACATGAAACCGTGTCTCTATCCTCTGTCCTCTTTCATCTCCTTCTCAATTGCTGTCTGTATTTAGCCACATTCATTGACTTAGTGCTCCCTGAAGACCACAAGTATCCTTCATCTGGGCCTGTTGTCGACCGAAAAGTGAACTTGTTGCTTTGCTCAACACCATGTTTGAAGGACATCGGCATGATCACTGCTGATAGGACGGAGGGTCAAATAAAAAGGAACACCAATTTCTAGACAGGAGCAGTTGGAAGCTAAGAGTGTATTGTGGAGTGATATGTTTATTTGAGTTTCCAAACTTCCCTCTTTAGGTGGTTATTACTTCACATTCGTGAAGATCATAAAACCCACCGATTTAAAAGGCCCAGATGCTTATTATTACAGCAACTCAGTTGTTGAGGTGAGAGAAAATGAGAAGGACGTTGCTGCACCACTAAATCTTTGGCTGGGTCCTGCTGAAAACAAACAAAATGAATTCACGGTGGCCAGATAGGGCTATTTTCTACTGACTGTCTCTGGGGGCTCAAACAGAATCCATTTGTTTGATTGTTTGTTTTTCAGTTTCACTCATGTAGGGTACTTGTCCCCACACCTTCAGCTTGTAGTTTGTCTGTGTCCTTGGATCTCAAGTGAGTCTCCTGTAAGGAAGCACGTAGGTTTCCTGAGATTTCATCCGTTCTTTTAACCCTGTATCTTTTGTTTGCAGCACTCAGAGCCTGACCATTTATTCTGATGATTCAGAACTGTGCCCTCATTGCACTAAAAAAATTTCTTTTTGTTATCATTAATCTACAATCCCGTGAAGAACATTATGTTTACGATGCTACCCCTTCACCAAGTCCACCCCCAAAAACCTCTTACAGTCGCTGTCCGTCAGCATAGTTGGATGCTATAGATCCCTTCACCATGTACCCCTTCACAGACACCGTTACAGTCGCTGTCAATTAGCGAGTACTAGGATGCTATATAATCTCTGCTAGTCTTCACTGTGTTGTTCAGCACTCCCCATGCCACGCCCGACCCACGCAATATACATGCTAATCCTAATGCCCCCATTCTTTCTCCCCGCACGTATCCCTCCCATCAGAACCTCCCTGCCCGGTCCTTTCCTCTTGGCATCTTTCAGTCAACTCTCGGGTTCTGTGAGTCTGCTGCTGTTTTTTTCCTTCAGTTTTTCTTTGTTGTTATACTCCACACATGAGTGAAATCATTTGGTACTTGTCTTTCTCCGCCTGACCTATTTCTCTGAACATACTACCGTCTAGCTCCATCCACGTCATTGCAAATGGTAGGATTTGTTTTCTTCTTAGGGCTGCTTACTGCACTTTTTAAACTGGATTTCATTCTTCCTTTTTGTTGTAGTTTAGCTATGTGCATTCATCATTCATCTCCTGGTTATGAGCAACAGCTTTGTGTCAATCGATATGTATCTGTATATATCTATCGCTCTGTCTGTCTGTATATCTATCTATCTTTCTATATATCCTTCTATCTATGTCTCTATCCTTCTCTCTATTTATCTATCCATCTATCTACCTTCCTGGCATATATCTATCATGTGTATCATCTATCTATTATCTGTCATCTATCTATCTGTCTATCTATGAATCAATCATCTTTCTGTCTGCCCAACTATCCTTATGTACAGAACAGTTAACAACATCACCTATGTCTGTTCCCTACATTATGCTTCCAAAAACATTGCAAGGTCACTAGGCCGTAGGGAGAGCACTGGGCTCACTGAGACAATTGCAGATCGAGTCAGCCGCGTGTGCTTAAAAAACCAGTAAATGGTGGTGCAGGGATTTGAACCCGTATCTCTGTCCTCTGCCCTCTTAAACCTCCTTCTCGCTTGCTAACTGTATTTAGCCACATTCATTGGCTAAGTTCTCACTGAAGACCGCAAGTATACTTCCTCTGGGCTTGTTGTAGACAGAAAAGTATACTTGGTGCTTTACTCACCACCATGTTTGAGGGACATTGGCGTGTTCACCACTGATAGGAGGAGGGACAAATGAAAAGGAACACCTATTTCTAGACAGGAGAATTTGGGAGCAAAGTGTGTGTTGGGGAGGGACGTGTTTGTTTGAGTGTCCAAACTTCCCTCTTTATGTGGTTATTACTTCTTTACAATCGTGAACATCATAAAACCCAGTGATTTCAAAAGCCCAGACGCATATTATTACAGCAATTCATTTGTTGATGTGAGAAAAAATGAGAAGGACATTGCAGTACCACTAAATCTATACCTGGGCACTGCTGAAACCAAACAAAAAGAATCCACGGTTGCTAGGTAGGACTATTTTCTAGTGACTGTCTCTGGGGACTTAAACAGAATCCATTTGTTTCTTTGTTTTATCAGATTCACTCGTATTTGGTACCTGTCCCTGCCCCTTCAGCTTGTAATTTGTCTGTGTCCTTGGATCTCAAGTGAGTCTCCAGTTAGGGGGCACGTAGGTGTTCTTGAGTTTTCATCAGTTCTTCTAACCATGTGTCTTTTGTTTGGAGCAGTCAAAGCCTGTGCTTTTATTCTGATATTTGACAGCGATGCTCTTACTGCACTTTGAAATTTTTTTTTGTTCTCATTAATATACAATCACATGCAGAACATTATGTTTACTAGTCTACCCCTTTCACCAAGTCCTCGCCAAATCCCAGTTACAGTCGTTTTCAGTCAGCGTGTAGTAACATGCTTTAGAATCACTACTTGTCTTCTCTGTGTTGTATAGCCCTACCCATGACCCTACACTCTACACATTATTCATGCTAATCCTAGTGCCCCCATTCTTTTTCCCCGCCCTTATCACTCCCTTCCCACAAACCCAACCCAGTCCCTTTCTCTTTGGTAGCTGTTAGTCCACTCTCGGGTACTGTGTGTCTGCTGCTGTTTTTTCCTTCAGTTTTTCTTTCTTTTCGTACTTCACACATGAATGAAATCATTTGGTACATGTATTTCTCCGACTGGCCTATTTGACTGAGCATAATACCCTCTAGCTCCATCCACGTTATTGCCAATGATAGGATTTGTTTTCTTCTTAAGGCTGCTTACTACACTTTTTAAACTGGATTTTATTCTTCTTTTTTGTTTGTAGTTTCGCTATGTGCATCAACCATTGCTCTCATGGTTATTAGTGATAGCTTTGTGTTAATCGATATGGACCTATATCTGTCTATCTGTCTGTCTATCTATCTATCTATCTCTCAATCAATAAATCAATCATCTGTTTGTCTGCCAATGTGTCCTTGTGTACAGAACAGTTAACGACATAGACTATGTCATTTTCCTTCATTATGCTTCCAAAAATCCTGCAAGGTAAATAGGCTATAGGGAGAGCACTGGGTTCAACGAGACACTTGCAGGTCATGTTGGCCGCGTGTACTAAAAACCAGTAAATGGTTGTGCAGGGACATGAAACCGTGTCTCTATCCTCTGTCCTCTTTCATCTCCTTCTCAATTGCTGTCTGTATTTAGCCACATTCATTGACTTAGTGCTCCCTGAAGACCACAAGTATCCTTCATCTGGGCCTGTTGTCGACCGAAAAGTGAACTTGTTGCTTTGCTCAACACCATGTTTGAAGGACATCGGCATGATCACTGCTGATAGGACGGAGGGTCAAATAAAAAGGAACACCAATTTCTAGACAGGAGCAGTTGGAAGCTAAGAGTGTATTGTGGGGTGATATGTTTATTTGAGTTTCCAAACTTCCCTCTTTAGGTGGTTATTACTTCACATTCGTGAAGATCATAAAACCCACCGATTTAAAAGGCCCAGATGCTTATTATTACAGCAACTCAGTTGTTGAGGTGAGAGAAAATGAGAAGGACGTTGCTGCACCACTAAATCTTTGGCTGGGTCCTGCTGAAAACAAACAAAATGAATTCACGGTGGCCAGATAGGGCTATTTTCTACTGACTGTCTCTGGGGGCTCAAACAGAATCCATTTGTTTGATTGTTTGTTTTTCAGTTTCACTCATGTAGGGTACTTGTCCCCACACCTTCAGCTTGTAGTTTGTCTGTGTCCTTGGATCTCAAGTGAGTCTCCTGTAAGGAAGCACGTAGGTTTCCTGAGATTTCATCCGTTCTTTTAACCCTGTATCTTTTGTTTGCAGCACTCAGAGCCTGACCATTTATTCTGATGATTCAGAACTGTGCCCTCATTGCACTAAAAAAATTTTTTTTTGTTATCATTAATCTACAATCCCGTGAAGAACATTATGTTTACGATGCTACCCCTTCACCAAGTCCACCCCCAAAAACCTCTTACAGTCGCTGTCCGTCAGCATAGTTGGATGCTATAGATCCCTTCACCATGTACCCCTTCACAGACACCGTTACAGTCGCTGTCAATTAGCGAGTACTAGGATGCTATATAATCTCTGCTAGTCTTCACTGTGTTGTTCAGCACTCCCCATGCCACGCCCGACCCACGCAATATACATGCTAATCCTAATGCCCCCATTCTTTCTCCCCGCACGTATCCCTCCCATCAGAACCTCCCTGCCCGGTCCTTTCCTCTTGGCATCTTTCAGTCAACTCTCGGGTTCTGTGAGTCTGCTGCTGTTTTTTTCCTTCAGTTTTTCTTTGTTGTTATACTCCACACATGAGTGAAATCATTTGGTACTTGTCTTTCTCCGCCTGACCTATTTCTCTGAACATACTACCGTCTAGCTCCATCCACGTCATTGCAAATGGTAGGATTTGTTTTCTTCTTAGGGCTGCTTACTGCACTTTTTAAACTGGATTTCATTCTTCCTTTTTGTTGTAGTTTAGCTATGTGCATTCATCATTCATCTCCTGGTTATGAGCAACAGCTTTGTGTCAATCGATATGTATCTGTATATATCTATCGCTCTGTCTGTCTGTATATCTATCTATCTTTCTATATATCCTTCTATCTATGTCTCTATCCTTCTCTCTATTTATCTATCCATCTATCTACCTTCCTGGCATATATCTATCATGTGTATCATCTATCTATTATCTGTCATCTATCTATCTGTCTATCTATGAATCAATCATCTTTCTGTCTGCCCAACTATCCTTATGTACAGAACAGTTAACAACATCACCTATGTCTGTTCCCTACATTATGCTTCCAAAAACATTGCAAGGTCACTAGGCCGTAGGGAGAGCACTGGGCTCACTGAGACAATTGCAGATCGAGTCAGCCGCGTGTGCTTAAAAAACCAGTAAATGGTGGTGCAGGGATTTGAACCCGTATCTCTGTCCTCTGTCCTCTTAAACCTCCTTCTCGCTTGCTAACTGTATTTAGCCACATTCATTGGCTAAGTTCTCACTGAAGACCGCAAGTATACTTCCTCTGGGCTTGTTGTAGACAGAAAAGTATACTTGGTGCTTTACTCACCACCATGTTTGAGGGACATTGGCGTGTTCACCACTGATAGGAGGAGGGACAAATAAAAAGGAACACCTATTTCTAGACAGGAGAATTTGGGAGCAAAGTGTGTGTTGGGGAGGGACGTGTTTGTTTGAGTGTCCAAACTTCCCTCTTTATGTGGTTATTACTTCTTTACAATCGTGAACATCATAAAACCCAGTGATTTCAAAAGCCCAGACGCATATTATTACAGCCATTCATTTGTTGATGTGAGAAAAAATGAGAAGGACATTGCAGTACCACTAAATCTATACCTGGGCACTGCTGAAACCAAACAAAAAGAATCCACGGTTGCTAGGTAGGACTATTTTCTAGTGACTGTCTCTGGGGACTTAAACAGAATCCATTTGTTTCTTTGTTTTATCAGATTCACTCGTATTTGGTACCTGTCCCTGCCCCTTCAGCTTGTAGTTTGTCTGTGTCCTTGGATCTCAAGTGAGTCTCCAGTTAGGGGGCACGTAGGTGTTCTTGAGTTTTCATCAGTTCTTCTAACCCTGTGTCTTTTGTTTGCAGCACTCAGAGCCTGTGCTTTTATTCTGATATTTGACAGCGATGCTCTTACTGCACTTTGAAATTTTTTTTTGTTCTCATTAATATACAATCACATGCAGAACATTATGTTTACTAGTCTACCCCTTTCACCAAGTCCTCGCCAAATCCCAGTTACAGTCGTTTTCAGTCAGCGTGTAGTAACATGCTTTAGAATCACTACTTGTCTTCTCTGTGTTGTATAGCCCTACCCATGACCCTACACTCTACACATTATTCATGCTAATCCTAGTGCCCCCATTCTTTTTCCCCGCCCTTATCACTCCCTTCCCACAAACCCAACCCAGTCCCTTTCTCTTTGGTAGCTGTTAGTCCACTCTCGGGTACTGTGTGTCTGCTGCTGTTTTTTCCTTCAGTTTTTCTTTCTTTTCGTACTTCACACATGAATGAAATCATTTGGTACATGTATTTCTCCGACTGGCCTATTTGACTGAGCATAATACCCTCTAGCTCCATCCACGTTATTGCCAATGATAGGATTTGTTTTCTTCTTAAGGCTGCTTACTACACTTTTTAAACTGGATTTTATTCTTCTTTTTTGTTTGTAGTTTCGCTATGTGCATCAACCATTGCTCTCATGGTTATTAGTGATAGCTTTGTGTTAATCGATATGGACCTATATCTGTCTATCTGTCTGTCTATCTATCTATCTATCTATCAATCAATAAATCAATCATCTGTTTGTCTTCCAATCTGTCCTTGTGTACAGAACAGTTAACGACATAGACTATGTCATTTTCCTTCATTATGCTTCCAAAAATCCTGCAAGGTAAATAGGCTATAGGGAGAGCACTGGGTTCAACGAGACACTTGCAGGTCGTGTTGGCCGCGTGTACTAAAAACCAGTAAATGGTTGTGCAGGGACATGAAACCGTGTCTCTATCCTCTGTCCTCTTTCATCTCCTTCTCAATTGCTGTCTGTATTTAGCCACATTCATTGACTTAGTGCTCCCTGAAGACCACAAGTATCCTTCATCTGGGCCTGTTGTCGACCGAAAAGTGAACTTGTTGCTTTGCTCAACACCATGTTTGAAGGACATCGGCATGATCACTGCTGATAGGACGGAGGGTCAAATAAAAAGGAACACCAATTTCTAGACAGGAGCAGTTGGAAGCTAAGAGTGTATTGTGGGGTGATATGTTTATTTGAGTTTCCAAACTTCCCTCTTTAGGTGGTTATTACTTCACATTCGTGAAGATCATAAAACCCACCGATTTAAAAGGCCCAGATGCTTATTATTACAGCAACTCAGTTGTTGAGGTGAGAGAAAATGAGAAGGACGTTGCTGCACCACTAAATCTTTGGCTGGGTCCTGCTGAAAACAAACAAAATGAATTCACGGTGGCCAGATAGGGCTATTTTCTACTGACTGTCTCTGGGGGCTCAAACAGAATCCATTTGTTTGATTGTTTGTTTTTCAGTTTCACTCATGTAGGGTACTTGTCCCCACACCTTCAGCTTGTAGTTTGTCTGTGTCCTTGGATCTCAAGTGAGTCTCCTGTAAGGAAGCACGTAGGTTTCCTGAGATTTCATCCGTTCTTTTAACCCTGTATCTTTTGTTTGCAGCACTCAGAGCCTGACCATTTATTCTGATGATTCAGAACTGTGCCCTCATTGCACTAAAAAAATTTCTTTTTGTTATCATTAATCTACAATCCCGTGAAGAACATTATGTTTACGATGCTACCCCTTCACCAAGTCCACCCCCAAAAACCTCTTACAGTCGCTGTCCGTCAGCATAGTTGGATGCTATAGATCCCTTCACCATGTACCCCTTCACAGACACCGTTACAGTCGCTGTCAATTAGCGAGTACTAGGATGCTATATAATCTCTGCTAGTCTTCACTGTGTTGTTCAGCACTCCCCATGCCACGCCCGACCCACGCAATATACATGCTAATCCTAATGCCCCCATTCTTTCTCCCCGCACGTATCCCTCCCATCAGAACCTCCCTGCCCGGTCCTTTCCTCTTGGCATCTTTCAGTCAACTCTCGGGTTCTGTGAGTCTGCTGCTGTTTTTTTCCTTCAGTTTTTCTTTGTTGTTATACTCCACACATGAGTGAAATCATTTGGTACTTGTCTTTCTCCGCCTGACCTATTTCTCTGAACATACTACCGTCTAGCTCCATCCACGTCATTGCAAATGGTAGGATTTGTTTTCTTCTTAGGGCTGCTTACTGCACTTTTTAAACTGGATTTCATTCTTCCTTTTTGTTGTAGTTTAGCTATGTGCATTCATCATTCATCTCCTGGTTATGAGCAACAGCTTTGTGTCAATCGATATGTATCTGTATATATCTATCGCTCTGTCTGTCTGTATATCTATCTATCTTTCTATATATCCTTCTATCTATGTCTCTATCCTTCTCTCTATTTATCTATCCATCTATCTACCTTCCTGGCATATATCTATCATGTGTATCATCTATCTATTATCTGTCATCTATCTATCTGTCTATCTATGAATCAATCATCTTTCTGTCTGCCCAACTATCCTTATGTACAGAACAGTTAACAACATCACCTATGTCTGTTCCCTACATTATGCTTCCAAAAACATTGCAAGGTCACTAGGCCGTAGGGAGAGCACTGGGCTCACTGAGACAATTGCAGATCGAGTCAGCCGCGTGTGCTTAAAAAACCAGTAAATGGTGGTGCAGGGATTTGAACCCGTATCTCTGTCCTCTGTCCTCTTAAACCTCCTTCTCGCTTGCTAACTGTATTTAGCCACATTCATTGGCTAAGTTCTCACTGAAGACCGCAAGTATACTTCCTCTGGGCTTGTTGTAGACAGAAAAGTATACTTGGTGCTTTACTCACCACCATGTTTGAGGGACATTGGCGTGTTCACCACTGATAGGAGGAGGGACAAATAAAAAGGAACACCTATTTCTAGACAGGAGAATTTGGGAGCAAAGTGTGTGTTGGGGAGGGACGTGTTTGTTTGAGTGTCCAAACTTCCCTCTTTATGTGGTTATTACTTCTTTACAATCGTGAACATCATAAAACCCAGTGATTTCAAAAGCCCAGACGCATATTATTACAGCCATTCATTTGTTGATGTGAGAAAAAATGAGAAGGACATTGCAGTACCACTAAATCTATACCTGGGCACTGCTGAAACCAAACAAAAAGAATCCACGGTTGCTAGGTAGGACTATTTTCTAGTGACTGTCTCTGGGGACTTAAACAGAATCCATTTGTTTCTTTGTTTTATCAGATTCACTCGTATTTGGTACCTGTCCCTGCCCCTTCAGCTTGTAATTTGTCTGTGTCCTTGGATCTCAAGTGAGTCTCCAGTTAGGGGGCACGTAGGTGTTCTTGAGTTTTCATCAGTTCTTCTAACCATGTGTCTTTTGTTTGGAGCAGTCAAAGCCTGTGCTTTTATTCTGATATTTGACAGCGATGCTCTTACTGCACTTTGAAATTTTTTTTTGTTCTCATTAATATACAATCACATGCAGAACATTATGTTTACTAGTCTACCCCTTTCACCAAGTCCTCGCCAAATCCCAGTTACAGTCGTTTTCAGTCAGCGTGTAGTAACATGCTTTAGAATCACTACTTGTCTTCTCTGTGTTGTATAGCCCTACCCATGACCCTACACTTTACACATTATTCATGCTAATCCTAGTGCCCCCATTCTTTTTCCCCGCCCTTATCACTCCCTTCCCACAAACCCAACCCAGTCCCTTTCTCTTTGGTAGCTGTTAGTCCACTCTCGGGTACTGTGTGTCTGCTGCTGTTTTTTCCTTCAGTTTTTCTTTCTTTTCGTACTTCACACATGAATGAAATCATTTGGTACATGTATTTCTCCGACTGGCCTATTTGACTGAGCATAATACCCTCTAGCTCCATCCACGTTATTGCCAATGATAGGATTTGTTTTCTTCTTAAGGCTGCTTACTACACTTTTTAAACTGGATTTTATTCTTCTTTTTTGTTTGTAGTTTCGCTATGTGCATCAACCATTGCTCTCATGGTTATTAGTGATAGCTTTGTGTTAATCGATATGGACCTATATCTGTCTATCTGTCTGTCTATCTATCTATCTATCTATCAATCAATAAATCAATCATCTGTTTGTCTGCCAATCTGTCCTTGTGTACAGAACAGTTAACGACATAGACTATGTCATTTTCCTTCATTATGCTTCCAAAAATCCTGCAAGGTAAATAGGCTATAGGGAGAGCACTGGGTTCAACGAGACACTTGCAGGTCGTGTTGGCCGCGTGTACTAAAAACCAGTAAATGGTTGTGCAGGGACATGAAACCGTGTCTCTATCCTCTGTCCTCTTTCATCTCCTTCTCAATTGCTGTCTGTATTTAGCCACATTCATTGACTTAGTGCTCCCTGAAGACCACAAGTATCCTTCATCTGGGCCTGTTGTCGACCGAAAAGTGAACTTGTTGCTTTGCTCAACACCATGTTTGAAGGACATCGGCATGATCACTGCTGATAGGACGGAGGGTCAAATAAAAAGGAACACCAATTTCTAGACAGGAGCAGTTGGAAGCTAAGAGTGTATTGTGGAGTGATATGTTTATTTGAGTTTCCAAACTTCCCTCTTTAGGTGGTTATTACTTCACATTCGTGAAGATCATAAAACCCACCGATTTAAAAGGCCCAGATGCTTATTATTACAGCAACTCAGTTGTTGAGGTGAGAGAAAATGAGAAGGACGTTGCTGCACCACTAAATCTTTGGCTGGGTCCTGCTGAAAACAAACAAAATGAATTCACGGTGGCCAGATAGGGCTATTTTCTACTGACTGTCTCTGGGGGCTCAAACAGAATCCATTTGTTTGATTGTTTGTTTTTCAGTTTCACTCATGTAGGGTACTTGTCCCCACACCTTCAGCTTGTAGTTTGTCTGTGTCCTTGGATCTCAAGTGAGTCTCCTGTAAGGAAGCACGTAGGTTTCCTGAGATTTCATCCGTTCTTTTAACCCTGTATCTTTTGTTTGCAGCACTCAGAGCCTGACCATTTATTCTGATGATTCAGAACTGTGCCCTCATTGCACTAAAAAAATTTCTTTTTGTTATCATTAATCTACAATCCCGTGAAGAACATTATGTTTACGATGCTACCCCTTCACCAAGTCCACCCCCAAAAACCTCTTACAGTCGCTGTCCGTCAGCATAGTTGGATGCTATAGATCCCTTCACCATGTACCCCTTCACAGACACCGTTACAGTCGCTGTCAATTAGCGAGTACTAGGATGCTATATAATCTCTGCTAGTCTTCACTGTGTTGTTCAGCACTCCCCATGCCACGCCCGACCCACGCAATATACATGCTAATCCTAATGCCCCCATTCTTTCTCCCCGCACGTATCCCTCCCATCAGAACCTCCCTGCCCGGTCCTTTCCTCTTGGCATCTTTCAGTCAACTCTCGGGTTCTGTGAGTCTGCTGCTGTTTTTTTCCTTCAGTTTTTCTTTGTTGTTATACTCCACACATGAGTGAAATCATTTGGTACTTGTCTTTCTCCGCCTGACCTATTTCTCTGAACATACTACCGTCTAGCTCCATCCACGTCATTGCAAATGGTAGGATTTGTTTTCTTCTTAGGGCTGCTTACTGCACTTTTTAAACTGGATTTCATTCTTCCTTTTTGTTGTAGTTTAGCTATGTGCATTCATCATTCATCTCCTGGTTATGAGCAACAGCTTTGTGTCAATCGATATGTATCTGTATATATCTATCGCTCTGTCTGTCTGTATATCTATCTATCTTTCTATATATCCTTCTATCTATGTCTCTATCCTTCTCTCTATTTATCTATCCATCTATCTACCTTCCTGGCATATATCTATCATGTGTATCATCTATCTATTATCTGTCATCTATCTATCTGTCTATCTATGAATCAATCATCTTTCTGTCTGCCCAACTATCCTTATGTACAGAACAGTTAACAACATCACCTATGTCTGTTCCCTACATTATGCTTCCAAAAACATTGCAAGGTCACTAGGCCGTAGGGAGAGCACTGGGCTCACTGAGACAATTGCAGATCGAGTCAGCCGCGTGTGCTTAAAAAACCAGTAAATGGTGGTGCAGGGATTTGAACCCGTATCTCTGTCCTCTGTCCTCTTAAACCTCCTTCTCGCTTGCTAACTGTATTTAGCCACATTCATTGGCTAAGTTCTCACTGAAGACCGCAAGTATACTTCCTCTGGGCTTGTTGTAGACAGAAAAGTATACTTGGTGCTTTACTCACCACCATGTTTGAGGGACATTGGCGTGTTCACCACTGATAGGAGGAGGGACAAATAAAAAGGAACACCTATTTCTAGACAGGAGAATTTGGGAGCAAAGTGTGTGTTGGGGAGGGACGTGTTTGTTTGAGTGTCCAAACTTCCCTCTTTATGTGGTTATTACTTCTTTACAATCGTGAACATCATAAAACCCAGTGATTTCAAAAGCCCAGACGCATATTATTACAGCCATTCATTTGTTGATGTGAGAAAAAATGAGAAGGACATTGCAGTACCACTAAATCTATACCTGGGCACTGCTGAAACCAAACAAAAAGAATCCACGGTTGCTAGGTAGGACTATTTTCTAGTGACTGTCTCTGGGGACTTAAACAGAATCCATTTGTTTCTTTGTTTTATCAGATTCACTCGTATTTGGTACCTGTCCCTGCCCCTTCAGCTTGTAATTTGTCTGTGTCCTTGGATCTCAAGTGAGTCTCCAGTTAGGGGGCACGTAGGTGTTCTTGAGTTTTCATCAGTTCTTCTAACCATGTGTCTTTTGTTTGGAGCAGTCAAAGCCTGTGCTTTTATTCTGATATTTGACAGCGATGCTCTTACTGCACTTTGAAATTTTTTTTTGTTCTCATTAATATACAATCACATGCAGAACATTATGTTTACTAGTCTACCCCTTTCACCAAGTCCTCGCCAAATCCCAGTTACAGTCGTTTTCAGTCAGCGTGTAGTAACATGCTTTAGAATCACTACTTGTCTTCTCTGTGTTGTATAGCCCTACCCATGACCCTACACTCTACACATTATTCATGCTAATCCTAGTGCCCCCATTCTTTTTCCCCGCCCTTATCACTCCCTTCCCACAAACCCAACCCAGTCCCTTTCTCTTTGGTAGCTGTTAGTCCACTCTCGGGTACTGTGTGTCTGCTGCTGTTTTTTCCTTCAGTTTTTCTTTCTTTTCGTACTTCACACATGAATGAAATCATTTGGTACATGTATTTCTCCGACTGGCCTATTTGACTGAGCATAATACCCTCTAGCTCCATCCACGTTATTGCCAATGATAGGATTTGTTTTCTTCTTAAGGCTGCTTACTACACTTTTTAAACTGGATTTTATTCTTCTTTTTTGTTTGTAGTTTCGCTATGTGCATCAACCATTGCTCTCATGGTTATTAGTGATAGCTTTGTGTTAATCGATATGGACCTATATCTGTCTATCTGTCTGTCTATCTATCTATCTATCTATCAATCAATAAATCAATCATCTGTTTGTCTGCCAATCTGTCCTTGTGTACAGAACAGTTAACGACATAGACTATGTCATTTTCCTTCATTATGCTTCCAAAAATCCTGCAAGGTAAATAGGCTATAGGGAGAGCACTGGGTTCAACGAGACACTTGCAGGTCGTGTTGGCCGCGTGTACTAAAAACCAGTAAATGGTTGTGCAGGGACATGAAACCGTGTCTCTATCCTCTGTCCTCTTTCATCTCCTTCTCAATTGCTGTCTGTATTTAGCCACATTCATTGACTTAGTGCTCCCTGAAGACCACAAGTATCCTTCATCTGGGCCTGTTGTCGACCGAAAAGTGAACTTGTTGCTTTGCTCAACACCATGTTTGAAGGACATCGGCATGATCACTGCTGATAGGACGGAGGGTCAAATAAAAAGGAACACCAATTTCTAGACAGGAGCAGTTGGAAGCTAAGAGTGTATTGTGGGGTGATATGTTTATTTGAGTTTCCAAACTTCCCTCTTTAGGTGGTTATTACTTCACATTCGTGAAGATCATAAAACCCACCGATTTAAAAGGCCCAGATGCTTATTATTACAGCAACTCAGTTGTTGAGGTGAGAGAAAATGAGAAGGACGTTGCTGCACCACTAAATCTTTGGCTGGGTCCTGCTGAAAACAAACAAAATGAATTCACGGTGGCCAGATAGGGCTATTTTCTACTGACTGTCTCTGGGGGCTCAAACAGAATCCATTTGTTTGATTGTTTGTTTTTCAGTTTCACTCATGTAGGGTACTTGTCCCCACACCTTCAGCTTGTAGTTTGTCTGTGTCCTTGGATCTCAAGTGAGTCTCCTGTAAGGAAGCACGTAGGTTTCCTGAGATTTCATCCGTTCTTTTAACCCTGTATCTTTTGTTTGCAGCACTCAGAGCCTGACCATTTATTCTGATGATTCAGAACTGTGCCCTCATTGCACTAAAAAAATTTCTTTTTGTTATCATTAATCTACAATCCCGTGAAGAACATTATGTTTACGATGCTACCCCTTCACCAAGTCCACCCCCAAAAACCTCTTACAGTCGCTGTCCGTCAGCATAGTTGGATGCTATAGATCCCTTCACCATGTACCCCTTCACAGACACCGTTACAGTCGCTGTCAATTAGCGAGTACTAGGATGCTATATAATCTCTGCTAGTCTTCACTGTGTTGTTCAGCACTCCCCATGCCACGCCCGACCCACGCAATATACATGCTAATCCTAATGCCCCCATTCTTTCTCCCCGCACGTATCCCTCCCATCAGAACCTCCCTGCCCGGTCCTTTCCTCTTGGCATCTTTCAGTCAACTCTCGGGTTCTGTGAGTCTGCTGCTGTTTTTTTCCTTCAGTTTTTCTTTGTTGTTATACTCCACACATGAGTGAAATCATTTGGTACTTGTCTTTCTCCGCCTGACCTATTTCTCTGAACATACTACCGTCTAGCTCCATCCACGTCATTGCAAATGGTAGGATTTGTTTTCTTCTTAGGGCTGCTTACTGCACTTTTTAAACTGGATTTCATTCTTCCTTTTTGTTGTAGTTTAGCTATGTGCATTCATCATTCATCTCCTGGTTATGAGCAACAGCTTTGTGTCAATCGATATGTATCTGTATCTATCTATCGCTCTGTCTGTCTGTATATCTATCTATCTTTCTATATATCCTTCTATCTATGTCTCTATCCTTCTCTCTATTTATCTATCCATCTATCTACCTTCCTGGCATATATCTATCATGTGTATCATCTATCTATTATCTGTCATCTATCTATCTGTCTATCTATGAATCAATCATCTTTCTGTCTGCCCAACTATCCTTATGTACAGAACAGTTAACAACATCACCTATGTCTGTTCCCTACATTATGCTTCCAAAAACATTGCAAGGTCACTAGGCCGTAGGGAGAGCACTGGGCTCACTGAGACAATTGCAGATCGAGTCAGCCGCGTGTGCTTAAAAAACCAGTAAATGGTGGTGCAGGGATTTGAACCCGTATCTCTGTCCTCTGTCCTCTTAAACCTCCTTCTCGCTTGCTAACTGTATTTAGCCACATTCATTGGCTAAGTTCTCACTGAAGACCGCAAGTATACTTCCTCTGGGCTTGTTGTAGACAGAAAAGTATACTTGGTGCTTTACTCACCACCATGTTTGAGGGACATTGGCGTGTTCACCACTGATAGGAGGAGGGACAAATAAAAAGGAACACCTATTTCTAGACAGGAGAATTTGGGAGCAAAGTGTGTGTTGGGGAGGGACGTGTTTGTTTGAGTGTCCAAACTTCCCTCTTTATGTGGTTATTACTTCTTTACAATCGTGAACATCATAAAACCCAGTGATTTCAAAAGCCCAGACGCATATTATTACAGCCATTCATTTGTTGATGTGAGAAAAAATGAGAAGGACATTGCAGTACCACTAAATCTATACCTGGGCACTGCTGAAACCAAACAAAAAGAATCCACGGTTGCTAGGTAGGACTATTTTCTAGTGACTGTCTCTGGGGACTTAAACAGAATCCATTTGTTTCTTTGTTTTATCAGATTCACTCGTATTTGGTACCTGTCCCTGCCCCTTCAGCTTGTAATTTGTCTGTGTCCTTGGATCTCAAGTGAGTCTCCAGTTAGGGGGCACGTAGGTGTTCTTGAGTTTTCATCAGTTCTTCTAACCATGTGTCTTTTGTTTGGAGCAGTCAAAGCCTGTGCTTTTATTCTGATATTTGACAGCGATGCTCTTACTGCACTTTGAAATTTTTTTTTGTTCTCATTAATATACAATCACATGCAGAACATTATGTTTACTAGTCTACCCCTTTCACCAAGTCCTCGCCAAATCCCAGTTACAGTCGTTTTCAGTCAGCGTGTAGTAACATGCTTTAGAATCACTACTTGTCTTCTCTGTGTTGTATAGCCCTACCCATGACCCTACACTCTACACATTATTCATGCTAATCCTAGTGCCCCCATTCTTTTTCCCCGCCCTTATCACTCCCTTCCCACAAACCCAACCCAGTCCCTTTCTCTTTGGTAGCTGTTAGTCCACTCTCGGGTACTGTGTGTCTGCTGCTGTTTTTTCCTTCAGTTTTTCTTTCTTTTCGTACTTCACACATGAATGAAATCATTTGGTACATGTATTTCTCCGACTGGCCTATTTGACTGAGCATAATACCCTCTAGCTCCATCCACGTTATTGCCAATGATAGGATTTGTTTTCTTCTTAAGGCTGCTTACTACACTTTTTAAACTGGATTTTATTCTTCTTTTTTGTTTGTAGTTTCGCTATGTGCATCAACCATTGCTCTCATGGTTATTAGTGATAGCTTTGTGTTAATCGATATGGACCTATATCTGTCTATCTGTCTGTCTATCTATCTATCTATCTATCAATCAATAAATCAATCATCTGTTTGTCTGCCAATCTGTCCTTGTGTACAGAACAGTTAACGACATAGACTATGTCATTTTCCTTCATTATGCTTCCAAAAATCCTGCAAGGTAAATAGGCTATAGGGAGAGCACTGGGTTCAACGAGACACTTGCAGGTCGTGTTGGCCGCGTGTACTAAAAACCAGTAAATGGTTGTGCAGGGACATGAAACCGTGTCTCTATCCTCTGTCCTCTTTCATCTCCTTCTCAATTGCTGTCTGTATTTAGCCACATTCATTGACTTAGTGCTCCCTGAAGACCACAAGTATCCTTCATCTGGGCCTGTTGTCGACCGAAAAGTGAACTTGTTGCTTTGCTCAACACCATGTTTGAAGGACATCGGCATGATCACTGCTGATAGGACGGAGGGTCAAATAAAAAGGAACACCAATTTCTAGACAGGAGCAGTTGGAAGCTAAGAGTGTATTGTGGGGTGATATGTTTATTTGAGTTTCCAAACTTCCCTCTTTAGGTGGTTATTACTTCACATTCGTGAAGATCATAAAACCCACCGATTTAAAAGGCCCAGATGCTTATTATTACAGCAACTCAGTTGTTGAGGTGAGAGAAAATGAGAAGGACGTTGCTGCACCACTAAATCTTTGGCTGGGTCCTGCTGAAAACAAACAAAATGAATTCACGGTGGCCAGATAGGGCTATTTTCTACTGACTGTCTCTGGGGGCTCAAACAGAATCCATTTGTTTGATTGTTTGTTTTTCAGTTTCACTCATGTAGGGTACTTGTCCCCACACCTTCAGCTTGTAGTTTGTCTGTGTCCTTGGATCTCAAGTGAGTCTCCTGTAAGGAAGCACGTAGGTTTCCTGAGATTTCATCCGTTCTTTTAACCCTGTATCTTTTGTTTGCAGCACTCAGAGCCTGACCATTTATTCTGATGATTCAGAACTGTGCCCTCATTGCACTAAAAAAATTTCTTTTTGTTATCATTAATCTACAATCCCGTGAAGAACATTATGTTTACGATGCTACCCCTTCACCAAGTCCACCCCCAAAAACCTCTTACAGTCGCTGTCCGTCAGCATAGTTGGATGCTATAGATCCCTTCACCATGTACCCCTTCACAGACACCGTTACAGTCGCTGTCAATTAGCGAGTACTAGGATGCTATATAATCTCTGCTAGTCTTCACTGTGTTGTTCAGCACTCCCCATGCCACGCCCGACCCACGCAATATACATGCTAATCCTAATGCCCCCATTCTTTCTCCCCGCACGTATCCCTCCCATCAGAACCTCCCTGCCCGGTCCTTTCCTCTTGGCATCTTTCAGTCAACTCTCGGGTTCTGTGAGTCTGCTGCTGTTTTTTTCCTTCAGTTTTTCTTTGTTGTTATACTCCACACATGAGTGAAATCATTTGGTACTTGTCTTTCTCCGCCTGACCTATTTCTCTGAACATACTACCGTCTAGCTCCATCCACGTCATTGCAAATGGTAGGATTTGTTTTCTTCTTAGGGCTGCTTACTGCACTTTTTAAACTGGATTTCATTCTTCCTTTTTGTTGTAGTTTAGCTATGTGCATTCATCATTCATCTCCTGGTTATGAGCAACAGCTTTGTGTCAATCGATATGTATCTGTATCTATCTATCGCTCTGTCTGTCTGTATATCTATCTATCTTTCTATATATCCTTCTATCTATGTCTCTATCCTTCTCTCTATTTATCTATCCATCTATCTACCTTCCTGGCATATATCTATCATGTGTATCATCTATCTATTATCTGTCATCTATCTATCTGTCTATCTATGAATCAATCATCTTTCTGTCTGCCCAACTATCCTTATGTACAGAACAGTTAACAACATCACCTATGTCTGTTCCCTACATTATGCTTCCAAAAACATTGCAAGGTCACTAGGCCGTAGGGAGAGCACTGGGCTCACTGAGACAATTGCAGATCGAGTCAGCCGCGTGTGCTTAAAAAACCAGTAAATGGTGGTGCAGGGATTTGAACCCGTATCTCTGTCCTCTGTCCTCTTAAACCTCCTTCTCGCTTGCTAACTGTATTTAGCCACATTCATTGGCTAAGTTCTCACTGAAGACCGCAAGTATACTTCCTCTGGGCTTGTTGTAGACAGAAAAGTATACTTGGTGCTTTACTCACCACCATGTTTGAGGGACATTGGCGTGTTCACCACTGATAGGAGGAGGGACAAATAAAAAGGAACACCTATTTCTAGACAGGAGAATTTGGGAGCAAAGTGTGTGTTGGGGAGGGACGTGTTTGTTTGAGTGTCCAAACTTCCCTCTTTATGTGGTTATTACTTCTTTACAATCGTGAACATCATAAAACCCAGTGATTTCAAAAGCCCAGACGCATATTATTACAGCCATTCATTTGTTGATGTGAGAAAAAATGAGAAGGACATTGCAGTACCACTAAATCTATACCTGGGCACTGCTGAAACCAAACAAAAAGAATCCACGGTTGCTAGGTAGGACTATTTTCTAGTGACTGTCTCTGGGGACTTAAACAGAATCCATTTGTTTCTTTGTTTTATCAGATTCACTCGTATTTGGTACCTGTCCCTGCCCCTTCAGCTTGTAATTTGTCTGTGTCCTTGGATCTCAAGTGAGTCTCCAGTTAGGGGGCACGTAGGTGTTCTTGAGTTTTCATCAGTTCTTCTAACCATGTGTCTTTTGTTTGGAGCAGTCAAAGCCTGTGCTTTTATTCTGATATTTGACAGCGATGCTCTTACTGCACTTTGAAATTTTTTTTTGTTCTCATTAATATACAATCACATGCAGAACATTATGTTTACTAGTCTACCCCTTTCACCAAGTCCTCGCCAAATCCCAGTTACAGTCGTTTTCAGTCAGCGTGTAGTAACATGCTTTAGAATCACTACTTGTCTTCTCTGTGTTGTATAGCCCTACCCATGACCCTACACTCTACACATTATTCATGCTAATCCTAGTGCCCCCATTCTTTTTCCCCGCCCTTATCACTCCCTTCCCACAAACCCAACCCAGTCCCTTTCTCTTTGGTAGCTGTTAGTCCACTCTCGGGTACTGTGTGTCTGCTGCTGTTTTTTCCTTCAGTTTTTCTTTCTTTTCGTACTTCACACATGAATGAAATCATTTGGTACATGTATTTCTCCGACTGGCCTATTTGACTGAGCATAATACCCTCTAGCTCCATCCACGTTATTGCCAATGATAGGATTTGTTTTCTTCTTAAGGCTGCTTACTACACTTTTTAAACTGGATTTTATTCTTCTTTTTTGTTTGTAGTTTCGCTATGTGCATCAACCATTGCTCTCATGGTTATTAGTGATAGCTTTGTGTTAATCGATATGGACCTATATCTGTCTATCTGTCTGTCTATCTATCTATCTATCTATCAATCAATAAATCAATCATCTGTTTGTCTTCCAATCTGTCCTTGTGTACAGAACAGTTAACGACATAGACTATGTCATTTTCCTTCATTATGCTTCCAAAAATCCTGCAAGGTAAATAGGCTATAGGGAGAGCACTGGGTTCAACGAGACACTTGCAGGTCGTGTTGGCCGCGTGTACTAAAAACCAGTAAATGGTTGTGCAGGGACATGAAACCGTGTCTCTATCCTCTGTCCTCTTTCATCTCCTTCTCAATTGCTGTCTGTATTTAGCCACATTCATTGACTTAGTGCTCCCTGAAGACCACAAGTATCCTTCATCTGGGCCTGTTGTCGACCGAAAAGTGAACTTGTTGCTTTGCTCAACACCATGTTTGAAGGACATCGGCATGATCACTGCTGATAGGACGGAGGGTCAAATAAAAAGGAACACCAATTTCTAGACAGGAGCAGTTGGAAGCTAAGAGTGTATTGTGGGGTGATATGTTTATTTGAGTTTCCAAACTTCCCTCTTTAGGTGGTTATTACTTCACATTCGTGAAGATCATAAAACCCACCGATTTAAAAGGCCCAGATGCTTATTATTACAGCAACTCAGTTGTTGAGGTGAGAGAAAATGAGAAGGACGTTGCTGCACCACTAAATCTTTGGCTGGGTCCTGCTGAAAACAAACAAAATGAATTCACGGTGGCCAGATAGGGCTATTTTCTACTGACTGTCTCTGGGGGCTCAAACAGAATCCATTTGTTTGATTGTTTGTTTTTCAGTTTCACTCATGTAGGGTACTTGTCCCCACACCTTCAGCTTGTAGTTTGTCTGTGTCCTTGGATCTCAAGTGAGTCTCCTGTAAGGAAGCACGTAGGTTTCCTGAGATTTCATCCGTTCTTTTAACCCTGTATCTTTTGTTTGCAGCACTCAGAGCCTGACCATTTATTCTGATGATTCAGAACTGTGCCCTCATTGCACTAAAAAAATTTCTTTTTGTTATCATTAATCTACAATCCCGTGAAGAACATTATGTTTACGATGCTACCCCTTCACCAAGTCCACCCCCAAAAACCTCTTACAGTCGCTGTCCGTCAGCATAGTTGGATGCTATAGATCCCTTCACCATGTACCCCTTCACAGACACCGTTACAGTCGCTGTCAATTAGCGAGTACTAGGATGCTATATAATCTCTGCTAGTCTTCACTGTGTTGTTCAGCACTCCCCATGCCACGCCCGACCCACGCAATATACATGCTAATCCTAATGCCCCCATTCTTTCTCCCCGCACGTATCCCTCCCATCAGAACCTCCCTGCCCGGTCCTTTCCTCTTGGCATCTTTCAGTCAACTCTCGGGTTCTGTGAGTCTGCTGCTGTTTTTTTCCTTCAGTTTTTCTTTGTTGTTATACTCCACACATGAGTGAAATCATTTGGTACTTGTCTTTCTCCGCCTGACCTATTTCTCTGAACATACTACCGTCTAGCTCCATCCACGTCATTGCAAATGGTAGGATTTGTTTTCTTCTTAGGGCTGCTTACTGCACTTTTTAAACTGGATTTCATTCTTCCTTTTTGTTGTAGTTTAGCTATGTGCATTCATCATTCATCTCCTGGTTATGAGCAACAGCTTTGTGTCAATCGATATGTATCTGTATATATCTATCGCTCTGTCTGTCTGTATATCTATCTATCTTTCTATATATCCTTCTATCTATGTCTCTATCCTTCTCTCTATTTATCTATCCATCTATCTACCTTCCTGGCATATATCTATCATGTGTATCATCTATCTATTATCTGTCATCTATCTATCTGTCTATCTATGAATCAATCATCTTTCTGTCTGCCCAACTATCCTTATGTACAGAACAGTTAACAACATCACCTATGTCTGTTCCCTACATTATGCTTCCAAAAACATTGCAAGGTCACTAGGCCGTAGGGAGAGCACTGGGCTCACTGAGACAATTGCAGATCGAGTCAGCCGCGTGTGCTTAAAAAACCAGTAAATGGTGGTGCAGGGATTTGAACCCGTATCTCTGTCCTCTGTCCTCTTAAACCTCCTTCTCGCTTGCTAACTGTATTTAGCCACATTCATTGGCTAAGTTCTCACTGAAGACCGCAAGTATACTTCCTCTGGGCTTGTTGTAGACAGAAAAGTATACTTGGTGCTTTACTCACCACCATGTTTGAGGGACATTGGCGTGTTCACCACTGATAGGAGGAGGGACAAATAAAAAGGAACACCTATTTCTAGACAGGAGAATTTGGGAGCAAAGTGTGTGTTGGGGAGGGACGTGTTTGTTTGAGTGTCCAAACTTCCCTCTTTATGTGGTTATTACTTCTTTACAATCGTGAACATCATAAAACCCAGTGATTTCAAAAGCCCAGACGCATATTATTACAGCCATTCATTTGTTGATGTGAGAAAAAATGAGAAGGACATTGCAGTACCACTAAATCTATACCTGGGCACTGCTGAAACCAAACAAAAAGAATCCACGGTTGCTAGGTAGGACTATTTTCTAGTGACTGTCTCTGGGGACTTAAACAGAATCCATTTGTTTCTTTGTTTTATCAGATTCACTCGTATTTGGTACCTGTCCCTGCCCCTTCAGCTTGTAATTTGTCTGTGTCCTTGGATCTCAAGTGAGTCTCCAGTTAGGGGGCACGTAGGTGTTCTTGAGTTTTCATCAGTTCTTCTAACCATGTGTCTTTTGTTTGGAGCAGTCAAAGCCTGTGCTTTTATTCTGATATTTGACAGCGATGCTCTTACTGCACTTTGAAATTTTTTTTTGTTCTCATTAATATACAATCACATGCAGAACATTATGTTTACTAGTCTACCCCTTTCACCAAGTCCTCGCCAAATCCCAGTTACAGTCGTTTTCAGTCAGCGTGTAGTAACATGCTTTAGAATCACTACTTGTCTTCTCTGTGTTGTATAGCCCTACCCATGACCCTACACTCTACACATTATTCATGCTAATCCTAGTGCCCCCATTCTTTTTCCCCGCCCTTATCACTCCCGTCCCACAAACCCAACCCAGTCCCTTTCTCTTTGGTAGCTGTTAGTCCACTCTCGGGTACTGTGTGTCTGCTGCTGTTTTTTCCTTCAGTTTTTCTTTCTTTTCGTACTTCACACATGAATGAAATCATTTGGTACATGTATTTCTCCGACTGGCCTATTTGACTGAGCATAATACCCTCTAGCTCCATCCACGTTATTGCCAATGATAGGATTTGTTTTCTTCTTAAGGCTGCTTACTACACTTTTTAAACTGGATTTTATTCTTCTTTTTTGTTTGTAGTTTCGCTATGTGCATCAACCATTGCTCTCATGGTTATTAGTGATAGCTTTGTGTTAATCGATATGGACCTATATCTGTCTATCTGTCTGTCTATCTATCTATCTATCTATCAATCAATAAATCAATCATCTGTTTGTCTTCCAATCTGTCCTTGTGTACAGAACAGTTAACGACATAGACTATGTCATTTTCCTTCATTATGCTTCCAAAAATCCTGCAAGGTAAATAGGCTATAGGGAGAGCACTGGGTTCAACGAGACACTTGCAGGTCGTGTTGGCCGCGTGTACTAAAAACCAGTAAATGGTTGTGCAGGGACATGAAACCGTGTCTCTATCCTCTGTCCTCTTTCATCTCCTTCTCAATTGCTGTCTGTATTTAGCCACATTCATTGACTTAGTGCTCCCTGAAGACCACAAGTATCCTTCATCTGGGCCTGTTGTCGACCGAAAAGTGAACTTGTTGCTTTGCTCAACACCATGTTTGAAGGACATCGGCATGATCACTGCTGATAGGACGGAGGGTCAAATAAAAAGGAACACCAATTTCTAGACAGGAGCAGTTGGAAGCTAAGAGTGTATTGTGGGGTGATATGTTTATTTGAGTTTCCAAACTTCCCTCTTTAGGTGGTTATTACTTCACATTCGTGAAGATCATAAAACCCACCGATTTAAAAGGCCCAGATGCTTATTATTACAGCAACTCAGTTGTTGAGGTGAGAGAAAATGAGAAGGACGTTGCTGCACCACTAAATCTTTGGCTGGGTCCTGCTGAAAACAAACAAAATGAATTCACGGTGGCCAGATAGGGCTATTTTCTACTGACTGTCTCTGGGGGCTCAAACAGAATCCATTTGTTTGATTGTTTGTTTTTCAGTTTCACTCATGTAGGGTACTTGTCCCCACACCTTCAGCTTGTAGTTTGTCTGTGTCCTTGGATCTCAAGTGAGTCTCCTGTAAGGAAGCACGTAGGTTTCCTGAGATTTCATCCGTTCTTTTAACCCTGTATCTTTTGTTTGCAGCACTCAGAGCCTGACCATTTATTCTGATGATTCAGAACTGTGCCCTCATTGCACTAAAAAAATTTCTTTTTGTTATCATTAATCTACAATCCCGTGAAGAACATTATGTTTACGATGCTACCCCTTCACCAAGTCCACCCCCAAAAACCTCTTACAGTCGCTGTCCGTCAGCATAGTTGGATGCTATAGATCCCTTCACCATGTACCCCTTCACAGACACCGTTACAGTCGCTGTCAATTAGCGAGTACTAGGATGCTATATAATCTCTGCTAGTCTTCACTGTGTTGTTCAGCACTCCCCATGCCACGCCCGACCCACGCAATATACATGCTAATCCTAATGCCCCCATTCTTTCTCCCCGCACGTATCCCTCCCATCAGAACCTCCCTGCCCGGTCCTTTCCTCTTGGCATCTTTCAGTCAACTCTCGGGTTCTGTGAGTCTGCTGCTGTTTTTTTCCTTCAGTTTTTCTTTGTTGTTATACTCCACACATGAGTGAAATCATTTGGTACTTGTCTTTCTCCGCCTGACCTATTTCTCTGAACATACTACCGTCTAGCTCCATCCACGTCATTGCAAATGGTAGGATTTGTTTTCTTCTTAGGGCTGCTTACTGCACTTTTTAAACTGGATTTCATTCTTCCTTTTTGTTGTAGTTTAGCTATGTGCATTCATCATTCATCTCCTGGTTATGAGCAACAGCTTTGTGTCAATCGATATGTATCTGTATATATCTATCGCTCTGTCTGTCTGTATATCTATCTATCTTTCTATATATCCTTCTATCTATGTCTCTATCCTTCTCTCTATTTATCTATCCATCTATCTACCTTCCTGGCATATATCTATCATGTGTATCATCTATCTATTATCTGTCATCTATCTATCTGTCTATCTATGAATCAATCATCTTTCTGTCTGCCCAACTATCCTTATGTACAGAACAGTTAACAACATCACCTATGTCTGTTCCCTACATTATGCTTCCAAAAACATTGCAAGGTCACTAGGCCGTAGGGAGAGCACTGGGCTCACTGAGACAATTGCAGATCGAGTCAGCCGCGTGTGCTTAAAAAACCAGTAAATGGTGGTGCAGGGATTTGAACCCGTATCTCTGTCCTCTGTCCTCTTAAACCTCCTTCTCGCTTGCTAACTGTATTTAGCCACATTCATTGGCTAAGTTCTCACTGAAGACCGCAAGTATACTTCCTCTGGGCTTGTTGTAGACAGAAAAGTATACTTGGTGCTTTACTCACCACCATGTTTGAGGGACATTGGCGTGTTCACCACTGATAGGAGGAGGGACAAATAAAAAGGAACACCTATTTCTAGACAGGAGAATTTGGGAGCAAAGTGTGTGTTGGGGAGGGACGTGTTTGTTTGAGTGTCCAAACTTCCCTCTTTATGTGGTTATTACTTCTTTACAATCGTGAACATCATAAAACCCAGTGATTTCAAAAGCCCAGACGCATATTATTACAGCCATTCATTTGTTGATGTGAGAAAAAATGAGAAGGACATTGCAGTACCACTAAATCTATACCTGGGCACTGCTGAAACCAAACAAAAAGAATCCACGGTTGCTAGGTAGGACTATTTTCTAGTGACTGTCTCTGGGGACTTAAACAGAATCCATTTGTTTCTTTGTTTTATCAGATTCACTCGTATTTGGTACCTGTCCCTGCCCCTTCAGCTTGTAATTTGTCTGTGTCCTTGGATCTCAAGTGAGTCTCCAGTTAGGGGGCACGTAGGTGTTCTTGAGTTTTCATCAGTTCTTCTAACCATGTGTCTTTTGTTTGGAGCAGTCAAAGCCTGTGCTTTTATTCTGATATTTGACAGCGATGCTCTTACTGCACTTTGAAATTTTTTTTTGTTCTCATTAATATACAATCACATGCAGAACATTATGTTTACTAGTCTACCCCTTTCACCAAGTCCTCGCCAAATCCCAGTTACAGTCGTTTTCAGTCAGCGTGTAGTAACATGCTTTAGAATCACTACTTGTCTTCTCTGTGTTGTATAGCCCTACCCATGACCCTACACTCTACACATTATTCATGCTAATCCTAGTGCCCCCATTCTTTTTCCCCGCCCTTATCACTCCCTTCCCACAAACCCAACCCAGTCCCTTTCTCTTTGGTAGCTGTTAGTCCACTCTCGGGTACTGTGTGTCTGCTGCTGTTTTTTCCTTCAGTTTTTCTTTCTTTTCGTACTTCACACATGAATGAAATCATTTGGTACATGTATTTCTCCGACTGGCCTATTTGACTGAGCATAATACCCTCTAGCTCCATCCACGTTATTGCCAATGATAGGATTTGTTTTCTTCTTAAGGCTGCTTACTATACTTTTTAAACTGGATTTTATTCTTCTTTTTTGTTTGTAGTTTCGCTATGTGCATCAACCATTGCTCTCATGGTTATTAGTGATAGCTTTGTGTTAATCGATATGGACCTATATCTGTCTATCTGTCTGTCTATCTATCTATCTATCTATCAATCAATAAATCAATCATCTGTTTGTCTTCCAATCTGTCCTTGTGTACAGAACAGTTAACGACATAGACTATGTCATTTTCCTTCATTATGCTTCCAAAAATCCTGCAAGGTAAATAGGCTATAGGGAGAGCACTGGGTTCAACGAGACACTTGCAGGTCGTGTTGGCCGCGTGTACTAAAAACCAGTAAATGGTTGTGCAGGGACATGAAACCGTGTCTCTATCCTCTGTCCTCTTTCATCTCCTTCTCAATTGCTGTCTGTATTTAGCCACATTCATTGACTTAGTGCTCCCTGAAGACCACAAGTATCCTTCATCTGGGCCTGTTGTCGACCGAAAAGTGAACTTGTTGCTTTGCTCAACACCATGTTTGAAGGACATCGGCATGATCACTGCTGATAGGACGGAGGGTCAAATAAAAAGGAACACCAATTTCTAGACAGGAGCAGTTGGAAGCTAAGAGTGTATTGTGGGGTGATATGTTTATTTGAGTTTCCAAACTTCCCTCTTTAGGTGGTTATTACTTCACATTCGTGAAGATCATAAAACCCACCGATTTAAAAGGCCCAGATGCTTATTATTACAGCAACTCAGTTGTTGAGGTGAGAGAAAATGAGAAGGACGTTGCTGCACCACTAAATCTTTGGCTGGGTCCTGCTGAAAACAAACAAAATGAATTCACGGTGGCCAGATAGGGCTATTTTCTACTGACTGTCTCTGGGGGCTCAAACAGAATCCATTTGTTTGATTGTTTGTTTTTTAGTTTCACTCATGTAGGGTACTTGTCCCCACACCTTCAGCTTGTAGTTTGTCTGTGTCCTTGGATCTCAAGTGAGTCTCCTGTAAGGAAGCACGTAGGTTTCCTGAGATTTCATCCGTTCTTTTAACCCTGTATCTTTTGTTTGCAGCACTCAGAGCCTGACCATTTATTCTGATGATTCAGAACTGTGCCCTCATTGCACTAAAAAAATTTCTTTTTGTTATCATTAATCTACAATCCCGTGAAGAACATTATGTTTACGATGCTACCCCTTCACCAAGTCCACCCCCAAAAACCTCTTACAGTCGCTGTCCGTCAGCATAGTTGGATGCTATAGATCCCTTCACCATGTACCCCTTCACAGACACCGTTACAGTCGCTGTCAATTAGCGAGTACTAGGATGCTATATAATCTCTGCTAGTCTTCACTGTGTTGTTCAGCACTCCCCATGCCACGCCCGACCCACGCAATATACATGCTAATCCTAATGCCCCCATTCTTTCTCCCCGCACGTATCCCTCCCATCAGAACCTCCCTGCCCGGTCCTTTCCTCTTGGCATCTTTCAGTCAACTCTCGGGTTCTGTGAGTCTGCTGCTGTTTTTTTCCTTCAGTTTTTCTTTGTTGTTATACTCCACACATGAGTGAAATCATTTGGTACTTGTCTTTCTCCGCCTGACCTATTTCTCTGAACATACTACCGTCTAGCTCCATCCACGTCATTGCAAATGGTAGGATTTGTTTTCTTCTTAGGGCTGCTTACTGCACTTTTTAAACTGGATTTCATTCTTCCTTTTTGTTGTAGTTTAGCTATGTGCATTCATCATTCATCTCCTGGTTATGAGCAACAGCTTTGTGTCAATCGATATGTATCTGTATCTATCTATCGCTCTGTCTGTCTGTATATCTATCTATCTTTCTATATATCCTTCTATCTATGTCTCTATCCTTCTCTCTATTTATCTATCCATCTATCTACCTTCCTGGCATATATCTATCATGTGTATCATCTATCTATTATCTGTCATCTATCTATCTGTCTATCTATGAATCAATCATCTTTCTGTCTGCCCAACTATCCTTATGTACAGAACAGTTAACAACATCACCTATGTCTGTTCCCTACATTATGCTTCCAAAAACATTGCAAGGTCACTAGGCCGTAGGGAGAGCACTGGGCTCACTGAGACAATTGCAGATCGAGTCAGCCGCGTGTGCTTAAAAAACCAGTAAATGGTGGTGCAGGGATTTGAACCCGTATCTCTGTCCTCTGTCCTCTTAAACCTCCTTCTCGCTTGCTAACTGTATTTAGCCACATTCATTGGCTAAGTTCTCACTGAAGACCGCAAGTATACTTCCTCTGGGCTTGTTGTAGACAGAAAAGTATACTTGGTGCTTTACTCACCACCATGTTTGAGGGACATTGGCGTGTTCACCACTGATAGGAGGAGGGACAAATAAAAAGGAACACCTATTTCTAGACAGGAGAATTTGGGAGCAAAGTGTGTGTTGGGGAGGGACGTGTTTGTTTGAGTGTCCAAACTTCCCTCTTTATGTGGTTATTACTTCTTTACAATCGTGAACATCATAAAACCCAGTGATTTCAAAAGCCCAGACGCATATTATTACAGCCATTCATTTGTTGATGTGAGAAAAAATGAGAAGGACATTGCAGTACCACTAAATCTATACCTGGGCACTGCTGAAACCAAACAAAAAGAATCCACGGTTGCTAGGTAGGACTATTTTCTAGTGACTGTCTCTGGGGACTTAAACAGAATCCATTTGTTTCTTTGTTTTATCAGATTCACTCGTATTTGGTACCTGTCCCTGCCCCTTCAGCTTGTAATTTGTCTGTGTCCTTGGATCTCAAGTGAGTCTCCAGTTAGGGGGCACGTAGGTGTTCTTGAGTTTTCATCAGTTCTTCTAACCATGTGTCTTTTGTTTGGAGCAGTCAAAGCCTGTGCTTTTATTCTGATATTTGACAGCGATGCTCTTACTGCACTTTGAAATTTTTTTTTGTTCTCATTAATATACAATCACATGCAGAACATTATGTTTACTAGTCTACCCCTTTCACCAAGTCCTCGCCAAATCCCAGTTACAGTCGTTTTCAGTCAGCGTGTAGTAACATGCTTTAGAATCACTACTTGTCTTCTCTGTGTTGTATAGCCCTACCCATGACCCTACACTCTACACATTATTCATGCTAATCCTAGTGCCCCCATTCTTTTTCCCCGCCCTTATCACTCCCTTCCCACAAACCCAACCCAGTCCCTTTCTCTTTGGTAGCTGTTAGTCCACTCTCGGGTACTGTGTGTCTGCTGCTGTTTTTTCCTTCAGTTTTTCTTTCTTTTCGTACTTCACACATGAATGAAATCATTTGGTACATGTATTTCTCCGACTGGCCTATTTGACTGAGCATAATACCCTCTAGCTCCATCCACGTTATTGCCAATGATAGGATTTGTTTTCTTCTTAAGGCTGCTTACTACACTTTTTAAACTGGATTTTATTCTTCTTTTTTGTTTGTAGTTTCGCTATGTGCATCAACCATTGCTCTCATGGTTATTAGTGATAGCTTTGTGTTAATCGATATGGACCTATATCTGTCTATCTGTCTGTCTATCTATCTATCTATCTATCAATCAATAAATCAATCATCTGTTTGTCTGCCAATCTGTCCTTGTGTACAGAACAGTTAACGACATAGACTATGTCATTTTCCTTCATTATGCTTCCAAAAATCCTGCAAGGTAAATAGGCTATAGGGAGAGCACTGGGTTCAACGAGACACTTGCAGGTCGTGTTGGCCGCGTGTACTAAAAACCAGTAAATGGTTGTGCAGGGACATGAAACCGTGTCTCTATCCTCTGTCCTCTTTCATCTCCTTCTCAATTGCTGTCTGTATTTAGCCACATTCATTGACTTAGTGCTCCCTGAAGACCACAAGTATCCTTCATCTGGGCCTGTTGTCGACCGAAAAGTGAACTTGTTGCTTTGCTCAACACCATGTTTGAAGGACATCGGCATGATCACTGCTGATAGGACGGAGGGTCAAATAAAAAGGAACACCAATTTCTAGACAGGAGCAGTTGGAAGCTAAGAGTGTATTGTGGAGTGATATGTTTATTTGAGTTTCCAAACTTCCCTCTTTAGGTGGTTATTACTTCACATTCGTGAAGATCATAAAACCCACCGATTTTAAAGGCCCAGATGCTTATTATTACAGCAACTCAGTTGTTGAGGTGAGAGAAAATGAGAAGGACGTTGCTGCACCACTAAATCTTTGGCTGGGTCCTGCTGAAAACAAACAAAATGAATTCACGGTGGCCAGATAGGGCTATTTTCTACTGACTGTCTCTGGGGGCTCAAACAGAATCCATTTGTTTGATTGTTTGTTTTTCAGTTTCACTCATGTAGGGTACTTGTCCCCACACCTTCAGCTTGTAGTTTGTCTGTGTCCTTGGATCTCAAGTGAGTCTCCTGTAAGGAAGCACGTAGGTTTCCTGAGATTTCATCCGTTCTTTTAACCCTGTATCTTTTGTTTGCAGCACTCAGAGCCTGACCATTTATTCTGATGATTCAGAACTGTGCCCTCATTGCACTAAAAAAATTTTTTTTTGTTATCATTAATCTACAATCCCGTGAAGAACATTATGTTTACGATGCTACCCCTTCACCAAGTCCACCCCCAAAAACCTCTTACAGTCGCTGTCCGTCAGCATAGTTGGATGCTATAGATCCCTTCACCATGTACCCCTTCACAGACACCGTTACAGTCGCTGTCAATTAGCGAGTACTAGGATGCTATATAATCTCTGCTAGTCTTCACTGAGTTGTTCAGCACTCCCCATGCCACGCCCGACCCACGCAATATACATGCTAATCCTAATGCCCCCATTCTTTCTCCCCGCACGTATCCCTCCCATCAGAACCTCCCTGCCCGGTCCTTTCCTCTTGGCATCTTTCAGTCAACTCTCGGGTTCTGTGAGTCTGCTGCTGTTTTTTTCCTTCAGTTTTTCTTTGTTGTTATACTCCACACATGAGTGAAATCATTTGGTACTTGTCTTTCTCCGCCTGACCTATTTCTCTGAACATACTACCGTCTAGCTCCATCCACGTCATTGCAAATGGTAGGATTTGTTTTCTTCTTAGGGCTGCTTACTGCACTTTTTAAACTGGATTTCATTCTTCCTTTTTGTTGTAGTTTAGCTATGTGCATTCATCATTCATCTCCTGGTTATGAGCAACAGCTTTGTGTCAATCGATATGTATCTGTATCTATCTATCGCTCTGTCTGTCTGTATATCTATCTATCTTTCTATATATCCTTCTATCTATGTCTCTATCCTTCTCTCTATTTATCTATCCATCTATCTACCTTCCTGGCATATATCTATCATGTGTATCATCTATCTATTATCTGTCATCTATCTATCTGTCTATCTATGAATCAATCATCTTTCTGCCTGCCCAACTATCCTTATGTACAGAACAGTTAACAACATCACCTATGTCTGTTCCCTACATTATGCTTCCAAAAACATTGCAAGGTCACTAGGCCGTAGGGAGAGCACTGGGCTCACTGAGACAATTGCAGATCGAGTCAGCCGCGTGTGCTTAAAAAACCAGTAAATGGTGGTGCAGGGATTTGAACCCGTATCTCTGTCCTCTGTCCTCTTAAACCTCCTTCTCGCTTGCTAACTGTATTTAGCCACATTCATTGGCTAAGTTCTCACTGAAGACCGCAAGTATACTTCCTCTGGGCTTGTTGTAGACAGAAAGGTATACTTGGTGCTTTACTCACCACCATGTTTGAGGGACATTGGCGTGTTCACCACTGATAGGAGGAGGGACAAATAAAAAGGAACACCTATTTCTAGACAGGAGAATTTGGGAGCAAAGTGTGTGTTGGGGAGGGACGTGTTTGTTTGAGTGTCCAAACTTCCCTCTTTATGTGGTTATTACTTCTTTACAATCGTGAACATCATAAAACCCAGTGATTTCAAAAGCCCAGACGCATATTATTACAGCAATTCATTTGTTGATGTGAGAAAAAATGAGAAGGACATTGCAGTACCACTAAATCTATACCTGGGCACTGCTGAAACCAAACAAAAAGAATCCACGGTTGCTAGGTAGGACTATTTTCTAGTGACTGTCTCTGGGGACTTAAACAGAATCCATTTGTTTCTTTGTTTTATCAGATTCACTCGTATTTGGTACCTGTCCCTGCCCCTTCAGCTTGTAATTTGTCTGTGTCCTTGGATCTCAAGTGAGTCTCCAGTTAGGGGGCACGTAGGTGTTCTTGAGTTTTCATCAGTTCTTCTAACCATGTGTCTTTTGTTTGGAGCAGTCAAAGCCTGTGCTTTTATTCTGATATTTGACAGCGATGCTCTTACTGCACTTTGAAATTTTTTTTTGTTCTCATTAATATACAATCACATGCAGAACATTATGTTTACTAGTCTACCCCTTTCACCAAGTCCTCGCCAAATCCCAGTTACAGTCGTTTTCAGTCAGCGTGTAGTAACATGCTTTAGAATCACTACTTGTCTTCTCTGTGTTGTATAGCCCTACCCATGACCCTACACTCTACACATTATTCATGCTAATCCTAGTGCCCCCATTCTTTTTCCCCGCCCTTATCACTCCCTTCCCACAAACCCAACCCAGTCCCTTTCTCTTTGGTAGCTGTTAGTCCACTCTCGGGTACTGTGTGTCTGCTGCTGTTTTTTCCTTCAGTTTTTCTTTCTTTTCGTACTTCACACATGAATGAAATCATTTGGTACATGTATTTCTCCGACTGGCCTATTTGACTGAGCATAATACCCTCTAGCTCCATCCACGTTATTGCCAATGATAGGATTTGTTTTCTTCTTAAGGCTGCTTACTACACTTTTTAAACTGGATTTTATTCTTCTTTTTTGTTTGTAGTTTCGCTATGTGCATCAACCATTGCTCTCATGGTTATTAGTGATAGCTTTGTGTTAATCGATATGGACCTATATCTGTCTATCTGTCTGTCTATCTATCTATCTATCTATCAATCAATAAATCAATCATCTGTTTGTCTGCCAATCTGTCCTTGTGTACAGAACAGTTAACGACATAGACTATGTCATTTTCCTTCATTATGCTTCCAAAAATCCTGCAAGGTAAATAGGCTATAGGGAGAGCACTGGGTTCAACGAGACACTTGCAGGTCGTGTTGGCCGCGTGTACTAAAAACCAGTAAATGGTTGTGCAGGGACATGAAACCGTGTCTCTATCCTCTGTCCTCTTTCATCTCCTTCTCAATTGCTGTCTGTATTTAGCCACATTCATTGACTTAGTGCTCCCTGAAGACCACAAGTATCCTTCATCTGGGCCTGTTGTCGACCGAAAAGTGAACTTGTTGCTTTGCTCAACACCATGTTTGAAGGACATCGGCATGATCACTGCTGATAGGACGGAGGGTCAAATAAAAAGGAACACCAATTTCTAGACAGGAGCAGTTGGAAGCTAAGAGTGTATTGTGGAGTGATATGTTTATTTGAGTTTCCAAACTTCCCTCTTTAGGTGGTTATTACTTCACATTCGTGAAGATCATAAAACCCACCGATTTAAAAGGCCCAGATGCTTATTATTACAGCAACTCAGTTGTTGAGGTGAGAGAAAATGAGAAGGACGTTGCTGCACCACTAAATCTTTGGCTGGGTCCTGCTGAAAACAAACAAAATGAATTCACGGTGGCCAGATAGGGCTATTTTCTACTGACTGTCTCTGGGGGCTCAAACAGAATCCATTTGTTTGATTGTTTGTTTTTCAGTTTCACTCATGTAGGGTACTTGTCCCCACACCTTCAGCTTGTAGTTTGTCTGTGTCCTTGGATCTCAAGTGAGTCTCCTGTAAGGAAGCACGTAGGTTTCCTGAGATTTCATCCGTTCTTTTAACCCTGTATCTTTTGTTTGCAGCACTCAGAGCCTGACCATTTATTCTGATGATTCAGAACTGTGCCCTCATTGCACTAAAAAAATTTCTTTTTGTTATCATTAATCTACAATCCCGTGAAGAACATTATGTTTACGATGCTACCCCTTCACCAAGTCCACCCCCAAAAACCTCTTACAGTCGCTGTCCGTCAGCATAGTTGGATGCTATAGATCCCTTCACCATGTACCCCTTCACAGACACCGTTACAGTCGCTGTCAATTAGCGAGTACTAGGATGCTATATAATCTCTGCTAGTCTTCACTGTGTTGTTCAGCACTCCCCATGCCACGCCCGACCCACGCAATATACATGCTAATCCTAATGCCCCCATTCTTTCTCCCCGCACGTATCCCTCCCATCAGAACCTCCCTGCCCGGTCCTTTCCTCTTGGCATCTTTCAGTCAACTCTCGGGTTCTGTGAGTCTGCTGCTGTTTTTTTCCTTCAGTTTTTCTTTGTTGTTATACTCCACACATGAGTGAAATCATTTGGTACTTGTCTTTCTCCGCCTGACCTATTTCTCTGAACATACTACCGTCTAGCTCCATCCACGTCATTGCAAATGGTAGGATTTGTTTTCTTCTTAGGGCTGCTTACTGCACTTTTTAAACTGGATTTCATTCTTCCTTTTTGTTGTAGTTTAGCTATGTGCATTCATCATTCATCTCCTGGTTATGAGCAACAGCTTTGTGTCAATCGATATGTATCTGTATCTATCTATCGCTCTGTCTGTCTGTATATCTATCTATCTTTCTATATATCCTTCTATCTATGTCTCTATCCTTCTCTCTATTTATCTATCCATCTATCTACCTTCCTGGCATATATCTATCATGTGTATCATCTATCTATTATCTGTCATCTATCTATCTGTCTATCTATGAATCAATCATCTTTCTGTCTGCCCAACTATCCTTATGTACAGAACAGTTAACAACATCACCTATGTCTGTTCCCTACATTATGCTTCCAAAAACATTGCAAGGTCACTAGGCCGTAGGGAGAGCACTGGGCTCACTGAGACAATTGCAGATCGAGTCAGCCGCGTGTGCTTAAAAAACCAGTAAATGGTGGTGCAGGGATTTGAACCCGTATCTCTGTCCTCTGTCCTCTTAAACCTCCTTCTCGCTTGCTAACTGTATTTAGCCACATTCATTGGCTAAGTTCTCACTGAAGACCGCAAGTATACTTCCTCTGGGCTTGTTGTAGACAGAAAAGTATACTTGGTGCTTTACTCACCACCATGTTTGAGGGACATTGGCGTGTTCACCACTGATAGGAGGAGGGACAAATAAAAAGGAACACCTATTTCTAGACAGGAGAATTTGGGAGCAAAGTGTGTGTTGGGGAGGGACGTGTTTGTTTGAGTGTCCAAACTTCCCTCTTTATGTGGTTATTACTTCTTTACAATCGTGAACATCATAAAACCCAGTGATTTCAAAAGCCCAGACGCATATTATTACAGCAATTCATTTGTTGAAGTGAGAAAAAATGAGAAGGACATTGCAGTACCACTAAATCTATACCTGGGCACTGCTGAAACCAAACAAAAAGAATCCACGGTTGCTAGGTAGGACTATTTTCTAGTGACTGTCTCTGGGGACTTAAACAGAATCCATTTGTTTCTTTGTTTTATCAGATTCACTCGTATTTGGTACCTGTCCCTGCCCCTTCAGCTTGTAATTTGTCTGTGTCCTTGGATCTCAAGTGAGTCTCCAGTTAGGGGGCACGTAGGTGTTCTTGAGTTTTCATCAGTTCTTCTAACCATGTGTCTTTTGTTTGGAGCAGTCAAAGCCTGTGCTTTTATTCTGATATTTGACAGCGATGCTCTTACTGCACTTTGAAATTTTTTTTTGTTCTCATTAATATACAATCACATGCAGAACATTATGTTTACTAGTCTACCCCTTTCACCAAGTCCTCGCCAAATCCCAGTTACAGTCGTTTTCAGTCAGCGTGTAGTAACATGCTTTAGAATCACTACTTGTCTTCTCTGTGTTGTATAGCCCTACCCATGACCCTACACTCTACACATTATTCATGCTAATCCTAGTGCCCCCATTCTTTTTCCCCGCCCTTATCACTCCCTTCCCACAAACCCAACCCAGTCCCTTTCTCTTTGGTAGCTGTTAGTCCACTCTCGGGTACTGTGTGTCTGCTGCTGTTTTTTCCTTCAGTTTTTCTTTCTTTTCGTACTTCACACATGAATGAAATCATTTGGTACATGTATTTCTCCGACTGGCCTATTTGACTGAGCATAATACCCTCTAGCTCCATCCACGTTATTGCCAATGATAGGATTTGTTTTCTTCTTAAGGCTGCTTACTACACTTTTTAAACTGGATTTTATTCTTCTTTTTTGTTTGTAGTTTCGCTATGTGCATCAACCATTGCTCTCATGGTTATTAGTGATAGCTTTGTGTTAATCGATATGGACCTATATCTGTCTATCTGTCTGTCTATCTATCTATCTATCTATCTATCAATCAATAAATCAATCATCTGTTTGTCTGCCAATCTGTCCTTGTGTACAGAACAGTTAACGACATAGACTATGTCATTTTCCTTCATTATGCTTCCAAAAATCCTGCAAGGTAAATAGGCTATAGGGAGAGCACTGGGTTCAACGAGACACTTGCAGGTCGTGTTGGCCGCGTGTACTAAAAACCAGTAAATGGTTGTGCAGGGACATGAAACCGTGTCTCTATCCTCTGTCCTCTTTCATCTCCTTCTCAATTGCTGTCTGTATTTAGCCACATTCATTGACTTAGTGCTCCCTGAAGACCACAAGTATCCTTCATCTGGGCCTGTTGTCGACCGAAAAGTGAACTTGTTGCTTTGCTCAACACCATGTTTGAAGGACATCGGCATGATCACTGCTGATAGGACGGAGGGTCAAATAAAAAGGAACACCAATTTCTAGACAGGAGCAGTTGGAAGCTAAGAGTGTATTGTGGAGTGATATGTTTATTTGAGTTTCCAAACTTCCCTCTTTAGGTGGTTATTACTTCACATTCGTGAAGATCATAAAACCCACCGATTTAAAAGGCCCAGATGCTTATTATTACAGCAACTCAGTTGTTGAGGTGAGAGAAAATGAGAAGGACGTTGCTGCACCACTAAATCTTTGGCTGGGTCCTGCTGAAAACAAACAAAATGAATTCACGGTGGCCAGATAGGGCTATTTTCTACTGACTGTCTCTGGGGGCTCAAACAGAATCCATTTGTTTGATTGTTTGTTTTTCAGTTTCACTCATGTAGGGTACTTGTCCCCACACCTTCAGCTTGTAGTTTGTCTGTGTCCTTGGATCTCAAGTGAGTCTCCTGTAAGGAAGCACGTAGGTTTCCTGAGATTTCATCCATTCTTTTAACCCTGTATCTTTAGTTTGCAGCACTCAGAGCCTGACCATTTATTCTGATGATTCAGAACTGTGCCCTCATTGCACTAAAAAAATTTCTTTTTGTTATCATTAATCTACAATCCCGTGAAGAACATTATGTTTACGATGCTACCCCTTCACCAAGTCCACCCCCAAAAACCTCTTACAGTCGCTGTCCGTCAGCATAGTTGGATGCTATAGATCCCTTCACCATGTACCCCTTCACAGACACCGTTACAGTCGCTGTCAATTAGCGAGTACTAGGATGCTATATAATCTCTGCTAGTCTTCACTGTGTTGTTCAGCACTCCCCATGCCACGCCCGACCCACGCAATATACATGCTAATCCTAATGCCCCCATTCTTTCTCCCCGCACGTATCCCTCCCATCAGAACCTCCCTGCCCGGTCCTTTCCTCTTGGCATCTTTCAGTCAACTCTCGGGTTCTGTGAGTCTGCTGCTGTTTTTTTCCTTCAGTTTTTCTTTGTTGTTATACTCCACACATGAGTGAAATCATTTGGTACTTGTCTTTCTCCGCCTGACCTATTTCTCTGAACATACTACCGTCTAGCTCCATCCACGTCATTGCAAATGGTAGGATTTGTTTTCTTCTTAGGGCTGCTTACTGCACTTTTTAAACTGGATTTCATTCTTCCTTTTTGTTGTAGTTTAGCTATGTGCATTCATCATTCATCTCCTGGTTATGAGCAACAGCTTTGTGTCAATCGATATTTATCTGTATCTATCTATCGCTCTGTCTGTCTGTATATCTATCTATCTTTCTATATATCCTTCTATCTATGTCTCTATCCTTCTCTCTATTTATCTATCCATCTATCTACCTTCCTGGCATATATCTATCATGTGTATCATCTATCTATTATCTGTCATCTATCTATCTGTCTATCTATGAATCAATCATCTTTCTGCCTGCCCAACTATCCTTATGTACAGAACAGTTAACAACATCACCTATGTCTGTTCCCTACATTATGCTTCCAAAAACATTGCAAGGTCACTAGGCCGTAGGGATAGCACTGGGCTCACTGAGACAATTGCAGATCGAGTCAGCCGCGTGTGCTTAAAAAACCAGTAAATGGTGGTGCAGGGATTTGAACCCGTATCTCTGTCCTCTGTCCTCTTAAACCTCCTTCTCGCTTGCTAACTGTATTTAGCCACATTCATTGGCTAAGTTCTCACTGAAGACCGCAAGTATACTTCCTCTGGGCTTGTTGTAGACAGAAAAGTATACTTGGTGCTTTACTCACCACCATGTTTGAGGGACATTGGCGTGTTCACCACTGATAGGAGGAGGGACAAATAAAAAGGAACACCTATTTCTAGACAGGAGAATTTGGGAGCAAAGTGTGTGTTGGGGAGGGACGTGTTTGTTTGAGTGTCCAAACTTCCCTCTTTATGTGGTTATTACTTCTTTACAATCGTGAACATCATAAAACCCAGTGATTTCAAAAGCCCAGACGCATATTATTACAGCAATTCATTTGTTGATGTGAGAAAAAATGAGAAGGACATTGCAGTACCACTAAATCTATACCTGGGCACTGCTGAAACCAAACAAAAAGAATCCACGGTTGCTAGGTAGGACTATTTTCTAGTGACTGTCTCTGGGGACTTAAACAGAATCCATTTGTTTCTTTGTTTTATCAGATTCACTCGTATTTGGTACCTGTCCCTGCCCCTTCAGCTTGTAATTTGTCTGTGTCCTTGGATCTCAAGTGAGTCTCCAGTTAGGGGGCACGTAGGTGTTCTTGAGTTTTCATCAGTTCTTCTAACCATGTGTCTTTTGTTTGGAGCAGTCAAAGCCTGTGCTTTTATTCTGATATTTGACAGCGATGCTCTTACTGCACTTTGAAATTTTTTTTTTGTTCTCATTAATATACAATCACATGCAGAACATTATGTTTACTAGTCTACCCCTTTCACCAAGTCCTCGCCAAATCCCAGTTACAGTCGTTTTCAGTCAGCGTGTAGTAACATGCTTTAGAATCACTACTTGTCTTCTCTGTGTTGTATAGCCCTACCCATGACCCTACACTCTACACATTATTCATGCTAATCCTAGTGCCCCCATTCTTTTTCCCCGCCCTTATCACTCCCTTCCCACAAACCCAACCCAGTCCCTTTCTCTTTGGTAGCTGTTAGTCCACTCTCGGGTACTGTGTGTCTGCTGCTGTTTTTTCCTTCAGTTTTTCTTTCTTTTCGTACTTCACACATGAATGAAATCATTTGGTACATGTATTTCTCCGACTGGCCTATTTGACTGAGCATAATACCCTCTAGCTCCATCCACGTTATTGCCAATGATAGGATTTGTTTTCTTCTTAAGGCTGCTTACTACACTTTTTAAACTGGATTTTATTCTTCTTTTTTGTTTGTAGTTTCGCTATGTGCATCAACCATTGCTCTCATGGTTATTAGTGATAGCTTTGTGTTAATCGATATGGACCTATATCTGTCTATCTGTCTGTCTATCTATCTATCTATCTATCTATCAATCAATAAATCAATCATCTGTTTGTCTGCCAATCTGTCCTTGTGTACAGAACAGTTAACGACATAGACTATGTCATTTTCCTTCATTATGCTTCCAAAAATCCTGCAAGGTAAATAGGCTATAGGGAGAGCACTGGGTTCAACGAGACACTTGCAGGTCGTGTTGGCCGCGTGTACTAAAAACCAGTAAATGGTTGTGCAGGGACATGAAACCGTGTCTCTATCCTCTGTCCTCTTTCATCTCCTTCTCAATTGCTGTCTGTATTTAGCCACATTCATTGACTTAGTGCTCCCTGAAGACCACAAGTATCCTTCATCTGGGCCTGTTGTCGACCGAAAAGTGAACTTGTTGCTTTGCTCAACACCATGTTTGAAGGACATCGGCATGATCACTGCTGATAGGACGGAGGGTCAAATAAAAAGGAACACCAATTTCTAGACAGGAGCAGTTGGAAGCTAAGAGTGTATTGTGGAGTGATATGTTTATTTGAGTTTCCAAACTTCCCTCTTTAGGTGGTTATTACTTCACATTCGTGAAGATCATAAAACCCACCGATTTTAAAGGCCCAGATGCTTATTATTACAGCAACTCAGTTGTTGAGGTGAGAGAAAATGAGAAGGACGTTGCTGCACCACTAAATCTTTGGCTGGGTCCTGCTGAAAACAAACAAAATGAATTCACGGTGGCCAGATAGGGCTATTTTCTACTGACTGTCTCTGGGGGCTCAAACAGAATCCATTTGTTTGATTGTTTGTTTTTCAGTTTCACTCATGTAGGGTACTTGTCCCCACACCTTCAGCTTGTAGTTTGTCTGTGTCCTTGGATCTCAAGTGAGTCTCCTGTAAGGAAGCACGTAGGTTTCCTGAGATTTCATCCGTTCTTTTAACCCTGTATCTTTTGTTTGCAGCACTCAGAGCCTGACCATTTATTCTGATGATTCAGAACTGTGCCCTCATTGCACTAAAAAAATTTCTTTTTGTTATCATTAATCTACAATCCCGTGAAGAACATTATGTTTACGATGCTACCCCTTCACCAAGTCCACCCCCAAAAACCTCTTACAGTCGCTGTCCGTCAGCATAGTTGGATGCTATAGATCCCTTCACCATGTACCCCTTCACAGACACCGTTACAGTCGCTGTCAATTAGCGAGTACTAGGATGCTATATAATCTCTGCTAGTCTTCACTGTGTTGTTCAGCACTCCCCATGCCACGCCCGACCCACGCAATATACATGCTAATCCTAATGCCCCCATTCTTTCTCCCCGCACGTATCCCTCCCATCAGAACCTCCCTGCCCGGTCCTTTCCTCTTGGCATCTTTCAGTCAACTCTCGGGTTCTGTGAGTCTGCTGCTGTTTTTTTCCTTCAGTTTTTCTTTGTTGTTATACTCCACACATGAGTGAAATCATTTGGTACTTGTCTTTCTCCGCCTGACCTATTTCTCTGAACATACTACCGTCTAGCTCCATCCACGTCATTGCAAATGGTAGGATTTGTTTTCTTCTTAGGGCTGCTTACTGCACTTTTTAAACTGGATTTCATTCTTCCTTTTTGTTGTAGTTTAGCTATGTGCATTCATCATTCATCTCCTGGTTATGAGCAACAGCTTTGTGTCAATCGATATGTATCTGTATCTATCTATCGCTCTGTCTGTCTGTATATCTATCTATCTTTCTATATATCCTTCTATCTATGTCTCTATCCTTCTCTCTATTTATCTATCCATCTATCTACCTTCCTGGCATATATCTATCATGTGTATCATCTATCTATTATCTGTCATCTATCTATCTGTCTATCTATGAATCAATCATCTTTCTGCCTGCCCAACTATCCTTATGTACAGAACAGTTAACAACATCACCTATGTCTGTTCCCTACATTATGCTTCCAAAAACATTGCAAGGTCACTAGGCCGTAGGGATAGCACTGGGCTCACTGAGACAATTGCAGATCGAGTCAGCCGCGTGTGCTTAAAAAACCAGTAAATGGTGGTGCAGGGATTTGAACCCGTATCTCTGTCCTCTGTCCTCTTAAACCTCCTTCTCGCTTGCTAACTGTATTTAGCCACATTCATTGGCTAAGTTCTCACTGAAGACCGCAAGTATACTTCCTCTGGGCTTGTTGTAGACAGAAAAGTATACTTGGTGCTTTACTCACCACCATGTTTGAGGGACATTGGCGTGTTCACCACTGATAGGAGGAGGGACAAATAAAAAGGAACACCTATTTCTAGACAGGAGAATTTGGGAGCAAAGTGTGTGTTGGGGAGGGACGTGTTTGTTTGAGTGTCCAAACTTCCCTCTTTATGTGGTTATTACTTCTTTACAATCGTGAACATCATAAAACCCAGTGATTTCAAAAGCCCAGACGCATATTATTACAGCAATTCATTTGTTGATGTGAGAAAAAATGAGAAGGACATTGCAGTACCACTAAATCTATACCTGGGCACTGCTGAAACCAAACAAAAAGAATCCACGGTTGCTAGGTAGGACTATTTTCTAGTGACTGTCTCTGGGGACTTAAACAGAATCCATTTGTTTCTTTGTTTTATCAGATTCACTCGTATTTGGTACCTGTCCCTGCCCCTTCAGCTTGTAATTTGTCTGTGTCCTTGGATCTCAAGTGAGTCTCCAGTTAGGGGGCACGTAGGTGTTCTTGAGTTTTCATCAGTTCTTCTAACCATGTGTCTTTTGTTTGGAGCAGTCAAAGCCTGTGCTTTTATTCTGATATTTGACAGCGATGCTCTTACTGCACTTTGAAATTTTTTTTTTGTTCTCATTAATATACAATCACATGCAGAACATTATGTTTACTAGTCTACCCCTTTCACCAAGTCCTCGCCAAATCCCAGTTACAGTCGTTTTCAGTCAGCGTGTAGTAACATGCTTTAGAATCACTACTTGTCTTCTCTGTGTTGTATAGCCCTACCCATGACCCTACACTCTACACATTATTCATGCTAATCCTAGTGCCCCCATTCTTTTTCCCCGCCCTTATCACTCCCTTCCCACAAACCCAACCCAGTCCCTTTCTCTTTGGTAGCTGTTAGTCCACTCTCGGGTACTGTGTGTCTGCTGCTGTTTTTTCCTTCAGTTTTTCTTTCTTTTCGTACTTCACACATGAATGAAATCATTTGGTACATGTATTTCTCCGACTGGCCTATTTGACTGAGCATAATACCCTCTAGCTCCATCCACGTTATTGCCAATGATAGGATTTGTTTTCTTCTTAAGGCTGCTTACTACACTTTTTAAACTGGATTTTATTCTTCTTTTTTGTTTGTAGTTTCGCTATGTGCATCAACCATTGCTCTCATGGTTATTAGTGATAGCTTTGTGTTAATCGATATGGACCTATATCTGTCTATCTGTCTGTCTATCTATCTATCTATCTATCTATCAATCAATAAATCAATCATCTGTTTGTCTGCCAATCTGTCCTTGTGTACAGAACAGTTAACGACATAGACTATGTCATTTTCCTTCATTATGCTTCCAAAAATCCTGCAAGGTAAATAGGCTATAGGGAGAGCACTGGGTTCAACGAGACACTTGCAGGTCGTGTTGGCCGCGTGTACTAAAAACCAGTAAATGGTTGTGCAGGGACATGAAACCGTGTCTCTATCCTCTGTCCTCTTTCATCTCCTTCTCAATTGCTGTCTGTATTTAGCCACATTCATTGACTTAGTGCTCCCTGAAGACCACAAGTATCCTTCATCTGGGCCTGTTGTCGACCGAAAAGTGAACTTGTTGCTTTGCTCAACACCATGTTTGAAGGACATCGGCATGATCACTGCTGATAGGACGGAGGGTCAAATAAAAAGGAACACCAATTTCTAGACAGGAGCAGTTGGAAGCTAAGAGTGTATTGTGGAGTGATATGTTTATTTGAGTTTCCAAACTTCCCTCTTTAGGTGGTTATTACTTCACATTCGTGAAGATCATAAAACCCACCGATTTTAAAGGCCCAGATGCTTATTATTACAGCAACTCAGTTGTTGAGGTGAGAGAAAATGAGAAGGACGTTGCTGCACCACTAAATCTTTGGCTGGGTCCTGCTGAAAACAAACAAAATGAATTCACGGTGGCCAGATAGGGCTATTTTCTACTGACTGTCTCTGGGGGCTCAAACAGAATCCATTTGTTTGATTGTTTGTTTTTCAGTTTCACTCATGTAGGGTACTTGTCCCCACACCTTCAGCTTGTAGTTTGTCTGTGTCCTTGGATCTCAAGTGAGTCTCCTGTAAGGAAGCACGTAGGTTTCCTGAGATTTCATCCGTTCTTTTAACCCTGTATCTTTTGTTTGCAGCACTCAGAGCCTGACCATTTATTCTGATGATTCAGAACTGTGCCCTCATTGCACTAAAAAAATTTCTTTTTGTTATCATTAATCTACAATCCCGTGAAGAACATTATGTTTACGATGCTACCCCTTCACCAAGTCCACCCCCAAAAACCTCTTACAGTCGCTGTCCGTCAGCATAGTTGGATGCTATAGATCCCTTCACCATGTACCCCTTCACAGACACCGTTACAGTCGCTGTCAATTAGCGAGTACTAGGATGCTATATAATCTCTGCTAGTCTTCACTGTGTTGTTCAGCACTCCCCATGCCACGCCCGACCCACGCAATATACATGCTAATCCTAATGCCCCCATTCTTTCTCCCCGCACGTATCCCTCCCATCAGAACCTCCCTGCCCGGTCCTTTCCTCTTGGCATCTTTCAGTCAACTCTCGGGTTCTGTGAGTCTGCTGCTGTTTTTTTCCTTCAGTTTTTCTTTGTTGTTATACTCCACACATGAGTGAAATCATTTGGTACTTGTCTTTCTCCGCCTGACCTATTTCTCTGAACATACTACCGTCTAGCTCCATCCACGTCATTGCAAATGGTAGGATTTGTTTTCTTCTTAGGGCTGCTTACTGCACTTTTTAAACTGGATTTCATTCTTCCTTTTTGTTGTAGTTTAGCTATGTGCATTCATCATTCATCTCCTGGTTATGAGCAACAGCTTTGTGTCAATCGATATGTATCTGTATCTATCTATCGCTCTGTCTGTCTGTATATCTATCTATCTTTCTATATATCCTTCTATCTATGTCTCTATCCTTCTCTCTATTTATCTATCCATCTATCTACCTTCCTGGCATATATCTATCATGTGTATCATCTATCTATTATCTGTCATCTATCTATCTGTCTATCTATGAATCAATCATCTTTCTGTCTGCCCAACTATCCTTATGTACAGAACAGTTAACAACATCACCTATGTCTGTTCCCTACATTATGCTTCCAAAAACATTGCAAGGTCACTAGGCCGTAGGGATAGCACTGGGCTCACTGAGACAATTGCAGATCGAGTCAGCCGCGTGTGCTTAAAAAACCAGTAAATGGTGGTGCAGGGATTTGAACCCGTATCTCTGTCCTCTGTCCTCTTAAACCTCCTTCTCGCTTGCTAACTGTATTTAGCCACATTCATTGGCTAAGTTCTCACTGAAGACCGCAAGTATACTTCCTCTGGGCTTGTTGTAGACAGAAAAGTATACTTGGTGCTTTACTCACCACCATGTTTGAGGGACATTGGCGTGTTCACCACTGATAGGAGGAGGGACAAATAAAAAGGAACACCTATTTCTAGACAGGAGAATTTGGGAGCAAAGTGTGTGTTGGGGAGGGACGTGTTTGTTTGAGTGTCCAAACTTCCCTCTTTATGTGGTTATTACTTCTTTACAATCGTGAACATCATAAAACCCAGTGATTTCAAAAGCCCAGACGCATATTATTACAGCAATTCATTTGTTGATGTGAGAAAAAATGAGAAGGACATTGCAGTACCACTAAATCTATACCTGGGCACTGCTGAAACCAAACAAAAAGAATCCACGGTTGCTAGGTAGGACTATTTTCTAGTGACTGTCTCTGGGGACTTAAACAGAATCCATTTGTTTCTTTGTTTTATCAGATTCACTCGTATTTGGTACCTGTCCCTGCCCCTTCAGCTTGTAATTTGTCTGTGTCCTTGGATCTCAAGTGAGTCTCCAGTTAGGGGGCACGTAGGTGTTCTTGAGTTTTCATCAGTTCTTCTAACCATGTGTCTTTTGTTTGGAGCAGTCAAAGCCTGTGCTTTTATTCTGATATTTGACAGCGATGCTCTTACTGCACTTTGAAATTTTTTTTTTGTTCTCATTAATATACAATCACATGCAGAACATTATGTTTACTAGTCTACCCCTTTCACCAAGTCCTCGCCAAATCCCAGTTACAGTCGTTTTCAGTCAGCGTGTAGTAACATGCTTTAGAATCACTACTTGTCTTCTCTGTGTTGTATAGCCCTACCCATGACCCTACACTCTACACATTATTCATGCTAATCCTAGTGCCCCCATTCTTTTTCCCCGCCCTTATCACTCCCTTCCCACAAACCCAACCCAGTCCCTTTCTCTTTGGTAGCTGTTAGTCCACTCTCGGGTACTGTGTGTCTGCTGCTGTTTTTTCCTTCAGTTTTTCTTTCTTTTCGTACTTCACACATGAATGAAATCATTTGGTACATGTATTTCTCCGACTGGCCTATTTGACTGAGCATAATACCCTCTAGCTCCATCCACGTTATTGCCAATGATAGGATTTGTTTTCTTCTTAAGGCTGCTTACTACACTTTTTAAACTGGATTTTATTCTTCTTTTTTGTTTGTAGTTTCGCTATGTGCATCAACCATTGCTCTCATGGTTATTAGTGATAGCTTTGTGTTAATCGATATGGACCTATATCTGTCTATCTGTCTGTCTATCTATCTATCTATCTATCTATCAATCAATAAATCAATCATCTGTTTGTCTGCCAATCTGTCCTTGTGTACAGAACAGTTAACGACATAGACTATGTCATTTTCCTTCATTATGCTTCCAAAAATCCTGCAAGGTAAATAGGCTATAGGGAGAGCACTGGGTTCAACGAGACACTTGCAGGTCGTGTTGGCCGCGTGTACTAAAAACCAGTAAATGGTTGTGCAGGGACATGAAACCGTGTCTCTATCCTCTGTCCTCTTTCATCTCCTTCTCAATTGCTGTCTGTATTTAGCCACATTCATTGACTTAGTGCTCCCTGAAGACCACAAGTATCCTTCATCTGGGCCTGTTGTCGACCGAAAAGTGAACTTGTTGCTTTGCTCAACACCATGTTTGAAGGACATCGGCATGATCACTGCTGATAGGACGGAGGGTCAAATAAAAAGGAACACCAATTTCTAGACAGGAGCAGTTGGAAGCTAAGAGTGTATTGTGGGGTGATATGTTTATTTGAGTTTCCAAACTTCCCTCTTTAGGTGGTTATTACTTCACATTCGTGAAGATCATAAAACCCACCGATTTAAAAGGCCCAGATGCTTATTATTACAGCAACTCAGTTGTTGAGGTGAGAGAAAATGAGAAGGACGTTGCTGCACCACTAAATCTTTGGCTGGGTCCTGCTGAAAACAAACAAAATGAATTCACGGTGGCCAGATAGGGCTATTTTCTACTGACTGTCTCTGGGGGCTCAAACAGAATCCATTTGTTTGATTGTTTGTTTTTCAGTTTCACTCATGTAGGGTACTTGTCCCCACACCTTCAGCTTGTAGTTTGTCTGTGTCCTTGGATCTCAAGTGAGTCTCCTGTAAGGAAGCACGTAGGTTTCCTGAGATTTCATCCGTTCTTTTAACCCTGTATCTTTTGTTTGCAGCACTCAGAGCCTGACCATTTATTCTGATGATTCAGAACTGTGCCCTCATTGCACTAAAAAAATTTCTTTTTGTTATCATTAATCTACAATCCCGTGAAGAACATTATGTTTACGATGCTACCCCTTCACCAAGTCCACCCCCAAAAACCTCTTACAGTCGCTGTCCGTCAGCATAGTTGGATGCTATAGATCCCTTCACCATGTACCCCTTCACAGACACCGTTACAGTCGCTGTCAATTAGCGAGTACTAGGATGCTATATAATCTCTGCTAGTCTTCACTGTGTTGTTCAGCACTCCCCATGCCACGCCCGACCCACGCAATATACATGCTAATCCTAATGCCCCCATTCTTTCTCCCCGCACGTATCCCTCCCATCAGAACCTCCCTGCCCGGTCCTTTCCTCTTGGCATCTTTCAGTCAACTCTCGGGTTCTGTGAGTCTGCTGCTGTTTTTTTCCTTCAGTTTTTCTTTGTTGTTATACTCCACACATGAGTGAAATCATTTGGTACTTGTCTTTCTCCGCCTGACCTATTTCTCTGAACATACTACCGTCTAGCTCCATCCACGTCATTGCAAATGGTAGGATTTGTTTTCTTCTTAGGGCTGCTTACTGCACTTTTTAAACTGGATTTCATTCTTCCTTTTTGTTGTAGTTTAGCTATGTGCATTCATCATTCATCTCCTGGTTATGAGCAACAGCTTTGTGTCAATCGATATGTATCTGTATCTATCTATCGCTCTGTCTGTCTGTATATCTATCTATCTTTCTATATATCCTTCTATCTATGTCTCTATCCTTCTCTCTATTTATCTATCCATCTATCTACCTTCCTGGCATATATCTATCATGTGTATCATCTATCTATTATCTGTCATCTATCTATCTGTCTATCTATGAATCAATCATCTTTCTGTCTGCCCAACTATCCTTATGTACAGAACAGTTAACAACATCACCTATGTCTGTTCCCTACATTATGCTTCCAAAAACATTGCAAGGTCACTAGGCCGTAGGGAGAGCACTGGGCTCACTGAGACAATTGCAGATCGAGTCAGCCGCGTGTGCTTAAAAAACCAGTAAATGGTGGTGCAGGGATTTGAACCCGTATCTCTGTCCTCTGTCCTCTTAAACCTCCTTCTCGCTTGCTAACTGTATTTAGCCACATTCATTGGCTAAGTTCTCACTGAAGACCGCAAGTATACTTCCTCTGGGCTTGTTGTAGACAGAAAAGTATACTTGGTGCTTTACTCACCACCATGTTTGAGGGACATTGGCGTGTTCACCACTGATAGGAGGAGGGACAAATAAAAAGGAACACCTATTTCTAGACAGGAGAATTTGGGAGCAAAGTGTGTGTTGGGGAGGGACGTGTTTGTTTGAGTGTCCAAACTTCCCTCTTTATGTGGTTATTACTTCTTTACAATCGTGAACATCATAAAACCCAGTGATTTCAAAAGCCCAGACGCATATTATTACAGCAATTCATTTGTTGATGTGAGAAAAAATGAGAAGGACATTGCAGTACCACTAAATCTATACCTGGGCACTGCTGAAACCAAACAAAAAGAATCCACGGTTGCTAGGTAGGACTATTTTCTAGTGACTGTCTCTGGGGACTTAAACAGAATCCATTTGTTTCTTTGTTTTATCAGATTCACTCGTATTTGGTACCTGTCCCTGCCCCTTCAGCTTGTAATTTGTCTGTGTCCTTGGATCTCAAGTGAGTCTCCAGTTAGGGGGCACGTAGGTGTTCTTGAGTTTTCATCAGTTCTTCTAACCATGTGTCTTTTGTTTGGAGCAGTCAAAGCCTGTGCTTTTATTCTGATATTTGACAGCGATGCTCTTACTGCACTTTGAAATTTTTTTTTTGTTCTCATTAATATACAATCACATGCAGAACATTATGTTTACTAGTCTACCCCTTTCACCAAGTCCTCGCCAAATCCCAGTTACAGTCGTTTTCAGTCAGCGTGTAGTAACATGCTTTAGAATCACTACTTGTCTTCTCTGTGTTGTATAGCCCTACCCATGACCCTACACTCTACACATTATTCATGCTAATCCTAGTGCCCCCATTCTTTTTCCCCGCCCTTATCACTCCCTTCCCACAAACCCAACCCAGTCCCTTTCTCTTTGGTAGCTGTTAGTCCACTCTCGGGTACTGTGTGTCTGCTGCTGTTTTTTCCTTCAGTTTTTCTTTCTTTTCGTACTTCACACATGAATGAAATCATTTGGTACATGTATTTCTCCGACTGGCCTATTTGACTGAGCATAATACCCTCTAGCTCCATCCACGTTATTGCCAATGATAGGATTTGTTTTCTTCTTAAGGCTGCTTACTACACTTTTTAAACTGGATTTTATTCTTCTTTTTTGTTTGTAGTTTCGCTATGTGCATCAACCATTGCTCTCATGGTTATTAGTGATAGCTTTGTGTTAATCGATATGGACCTATATCTGTCTATCTGTCTGTCTATCTATCTATCTATCTATCTATCAATCAATAAATCAATCATCTGTTTGTCTGCCAATGTGTCCTTTTGTACAGAACAGTTAACGACATAGACTATGTCATTTTCCTTCATTATGCTTCCAAAAATCCTGCAAGGTAAATAGGCTATAGGGAGAGCACTGGGTTCAACGAGACACTTGCAGGTCGTGTTGGCCGCGTGTACTAAAAACCAGTAAATGGTTGTGCAGGGACATGAAACCGTGTCTCTATCCTCTGTCCTCTTTCATCTCCTTCTCAATTGCTGTCTGTATTTAGCCACATTCATTGACTTAGTGCTCCCTGAAGACCACAAGTATCCTTCATCTGGGCCTGTTGTCGACCGAAAAGTGAACTTGTTGCTTTGCTCAACACCATGTTTGAAGGACATCGGCATGATCACTGCTGATAGGACGGAGGGTCAAATAAAAAGGAACACCAATTTCTAGACAGGAGCAGTTGGAAGCTAAGAGTGTATTGTGGAGTGATATGTTTATTTGAGTTTCCAAACTTCCCTCTTTAGGTGGTTATTACTTCACATTCGTGAAGATCATAAAACCCACCGATTTAAAAGGCCCAGATGCTTATTATTACAGCAACTCAGTTGTTGAGGTGAGAGAAAATGAGAAGGACGTTGCTGCACCACTAAATCTTTGGCTGGGTCCTGCTGAAAACAAACAAAATGAATTCACGGTGGCCAGATAGGGCTATTTTCTACTGACTGTCTCTGGGGGCTCAAACAGAATCCATTTGTTTGATTGTTTGTTTTTCAGTTTCACTCATGTAGGGTACTTGTCCCCACACCTTCAGCTTGTAGTTTGTCTGTGTCCTTGGATCTCAAGTGAGTCTCCTGTAAGGAAGCACGTAGGTTTCCTGAGATTTCATCCGTTCTTTTAACCCTGTATCTTTTGTTTGCAGCACTCAGAGCCTGACCATTTATTCTGATGATTCAGAACTGTGCCCTCATTGCACTAAAAAAATTTCTTTTTGTTATCATTAATCTACAATCCCGTGAAGAACATTATGTTTACGATGCTACCCCTTCACCAAGTCCACCCCCAAAAACCTCTTACAGTCGCTGTCCGTCAGCATAGTTGGATGCTATAGATCCCTTCACCATGTACCCCTTCACAGACACCGTTACAGTCGCTGTCAATTAGCGAGTACTAGGATGCTATATAATCTCTGCTAGTCTTCACTGTGTTGTTCAGCACTCCCCATGCCACGCCCGACCCACGCAATATACATGCTAATCCTAATGCCCCCATTCTTTCTCCCCGCACGTATCCCTCCCATCAGAACCTCCCTGCCCGGTCCTTTCCTCTTGGCATCTTTCAGTCAACTCTCGGGTTCTGTGAGTCTGCTGCTGTTTTTTTCCTTCAGTTTTTCTTTGTTGTTATACTCCACACATGAGTGAAATCATTTGGTACTTGTCTTTCTCCGCCTGACCTATTTCTCTGAACATACTACCGTCTAGCTCCATCCACGTCATTGCAAATGGTAGGATTTGTTTTCTTCTTAGGGCTGCTTACTGCACTTTTTAAACTGGATTTCATTCTTCCTTTTTGTTGTAGTTTAGCTATGTGCATTCATCATTCATCTCCTGGTTATGAGCAACAGCTTTGTGTCAATCGATATGTATCTGTATCTATCTATCGCTCTGTCTGTCTGTATATCTATCTATCTTTCTATATATCCTTCTATCTATGTCTCTATCCTTCTCTCTATTTATCTATCCATCTATCTACCTTCCTGGCATATATCTATCATGTGTATCATCTATCTATTATCTGTCATCTATCTATCTGTCTATCTATGAATCAATCATCTTTCTGTCTGCCCAACTATCCTTATGTACAGAACAGTTAACAACATCACCTATGTCTGTTCCCTACATTATGCTTCCAAAAACATTGCAAGGTCACTAGGCCGTAGGGAGAGCACTGGGCTCACTGAGACAATTGCAGATCGAGTCAGCCGCGTGTGCTTAAAAAAGCAGTAAATGGTGGTGCAGGGATTTGAACCCGTATCTCTGTCCTCTGTCCTCTTAAACCTCCTTCTCGCTTGCTAACTGTATTTAGCCACATTCATTGGCTAAGTTCTCACTGAAGACCGCAAGTATACTTCCTCTGGGCTTGTTGTAGACAGAAAAGTATACTTGGTGCTTTACTCACCACCATGTTTGAGGGACATTGGCGTGTTCACCACTGATAGGAGGAGGGACAAATAAAAAGGAACACCTATTTCTAGACAGGAGAATTTGGGAGCAAAGTGTGTGTTGGGGAGGGACGTGTTTGTTTGAGTGTCCAAACTTCCCTCTTTATGTGGTTATTACTTCTTTACAATCGTGAACATCATAAAACCCAGTGATTTCAAAAGCCCAGACGCATATTATTACAGCAATTCATTTGTTGATGTGAGAAAAAATGAGAAGGACATTGCAGTACCACTAAATCTATACCTGGGCACTGCTGAAACCAAACAAAAAGAATCCACGGTTGCTAGGTAGGACTATTTTCTAGTGACTGTCTCTGGGGACTTAAACAGAATCCATTTGTTTCTTTGTTTTATCAGATTCACTCGTATTTGGTACCTGTCCCTGCCCCTTCAGCTTGTAATTTGTCTGTGTCCTTGGATCTCAAGTGAGTCTCCAGTTAGGGGGCACGTAGGTGTTCTTGAGTTTTCATCAGTTCTTCTAACCATGTGTCTTTTGTTTGGAGCAGTCAAAGCCTGTGCTTTTATTCTGATATTTGACAGCGATGCTCTTACTGCACTTTGAAATTTTTTTTTTGTTCTCATTAATATACAATCACATGCAGAACATTATGTTTACTAGTCTACCCCTTTCACCAAGTCCTCGCCAAATCCCAGTTACAGTCGTTTTCAGTCAGCGTGTAGTAACATGCTTTAGAATCACTACTTGTCTTCTCTGTGTTGTATAGCCCTACCCATGACCCTACACTCTACACATTATTCATGCTAATCCTAGTGCCCCCATTCTTTTTCCCCGCCCTTATCACTCCCTTCCCACAAACCCAACCCAGTCCCTTTCTCTTTGGTAGCTGTTAGTCCACTCTCGGGTACTGTGTGTCTGCTGCTGTTTTTTCCTTCAGTTTTTCTTTCTTTTCGTACTTCACACATGAATGAAATCATTTGGTACATGTATTTCTCCGACTGGCCTATTTGACTGAGCATAATACCCTCTAGCTCCATCCACGTTATTGCCAATGATAGGATTTGTTTTCTTCTTAAGGCTGCTTACTACACTTTTTAAACTGGATTTTATTCTTCTTTTTTGTTTGTAGTTTCGCTATGTGCATCAACCATTGCTCTCATGGTTATTAGTGATAGCTTTGTGTTAATCGATATGGACCTATATCTGTCTATCTGTCTGTCTATCTATCTATCTATCTATCTATCAATCAATAAATCAATCATCTGTTTGTCTGCCAATCTGTCCTTGTGTACAGAACAGTTAACGACATAGACTATGTCATTTTCCTTCATTATGCTTCCAAAAATCCTGCAAGGTAAATAGGCTATAGGGAGAGCACTGGGTTCAACGAGACACTTGCAGGTCGTGTTGGCCGCGTGTACTAAAAACCAGTAAATGGTTGTGCAGGGACATGAAACCGTGTCTCTATCCTCTGTCCTCTTTCATCTCCTTCTCAATTGCTGTCTGTATTTAGCCACATTCATTGACTTAGTGCTCCCTGAAGACCACAAGTATCCTTCATCTGGGCCTGTTGTCGACCGAAAAGTGAACTTGTTGCTTTGCTCAACACCATGTTTGAAGGACATCGGCATGATCACTGCTGATAGGACGGAGGGTCAAATAAAAAGGAACACCAATTTCTAGACAGGAGCAGTTGGAAGCTAAGAGTGTATTGTGGAGTGATATGTTTATTTGAGTTTCCAAACTTCCCTCTTTAGGTGGTTATTACTTCACATTCGTGAAGATCATAAAACCCACCGATTTAAAAGGCCCAGATGCTTATTATTACAGCAACTCAGTTGTTGAGGTGAGAGAAAATGAGAAGGACGTTGCTGCACCACTAAATCTTTGGCTGGGTCCTGCTGAAAACAAACAAAATGAATTCACGGTGGCCAGATAGGGCTATTTTCTACTGACTGTCTCTGGGGGCTCAAACAGAATCCATTTGTTTGATTGTTTGTTTTTCAGTTTCACTCATGTAGGGTACTTGTCCCCACACCTTCAGCTTGTAGTTTGTCTGTGTCCTTGGATCTCAAGTGAGTCTCCTGTAAGGAAGCACGTAGGTTTCCTGAGATTTCATCCGTTCTTTTAACCCTGTATCTTTTGTTTGCAGCACTCAGAGCCTGACCATTTATTCTGATGATTCAGAACTGTGCCCTCATTGCACTAAAAAAATTTCTTTTTGTTATCATTAATCTACAATCCCGTGAAGAACATTATGTTTACGATGCTACCCCTTCACCAAGTCCACCCCCAAAAACCTCTTACAGTCGCTGTCCGTCAGCATAGTTGGATGCTATAGATCCCTTCACCATGTACCCCTTCACAGACACCGTTACAGTCGCTGTCAATTAGCGAGTACTAGGATGCTATATAATCTCTGCTAGTCTTCACTGTGTTGTTCAGCACTCCCCATGCCACGCCCGACCCACGCAATATACATGCTAATCCTAATGCCCCCATTCTTTCTCCCCGCACGTATCCCTCCCATCAGAACCTCCCTGCCCGGTCCTTTCCTCTTGGCATCTTTCAGTCAACTCTCGGGTTCTGTGAGTCTGCTGCTGTTTTTTTCCTTCAGTTTTTCTTTGTTGTTATACTCCACACATGAGTGAAATCATTTGGTACTTGTCTTTCTCCGCCTGACCTATTTCTCTGAACATACTACCGTCTAGCTCCATCCACGTCATTGCAAATGGTAGGATTTGTTTTCTTCTTAGGGCTGCTTACTGCACTTTTTAAACTGGATTTCATTCTTCCTTTTTGTTGTAGTTTAGCTATGTGCATTCATCATTCATCTCCTGGTTATGAGCAACAGCTTTGTGTCAATCGATATGTATCTGTATCTATCTATCGCTCTGTCTGTCTGTATATCTATCTATCTTTCTATATATCCTTCTATCTATGTCTCTATCCTTCTCTCTATTTATCTATCCATCTATCTACCTTCCTGGCATATATCTATCATGTGTATCATCTATCTATTATCTGTCATCTATCTATCTGTCTATCTATGAATCAATCATCTTTCTGTCTGCCCAACTATCCTTATGTACAGAACAGTTAACAACATCACCTATGTCTGTTCCCTACATTATGCTTCCAAAAACATTGCAAGGTCACTAGGCCGTAGGGAGAGCACTGGGCTCACTGAGACAATTGCAGATCGAGTCAGCCGCGTGTGCTTAAAAAACCAGTAAATGGTGGTGCAGGGATTTGAACCCGTATCTCTGTCCTCTGTCCTCTCAAACCTCCTTCTCGCTTGCTAACTGTATTTAGCCACATTCATTGGCTAAGTTCTCACTGAAGACCGCAAGTATACTTCCTCTGGGCTTGTTGTAGACAGAAAAGTATACTTGGTGCTTTACTCACCACCATGTTTGAGGGACATTGGCGTGTTCACCACTGATAGGAGGAGGGACAAATAAAAAGGAACACCTATTTCTAGACAGGAGAATTTGGGAGCAAAGTGTGTGTTGGGGAGGGACGTGTTTGTTTGAGTGTCCAAACTTCCCTCTTTATGTGGTTATTACTTCTTTACAATCGTGAACATCATAAAACCCAGTGATTTCAAAAGCCCAGACGCATATTATTACAGCAATTCATTTGTTGATGTGAGAAAAAATGAGAAGGACATTGCAGTACCACTAAATCTATACCTGGGCACTGCTGAAACCAAACAAAAAGAATCCACGGTTGCTAGGTAGGACTATTTTCTAGTGACTGTCTCTGGGGACTTAAACAGAATCCATTTGTTTCTTTGTTTTATCAGATTCACTCGTATTTGGTACCTGTCCCTGCCCCTTCAGCTTGTAATTTGTCTGTGTCCTTGGATCTCAAGTGAGTCTCCAGTTAGGGGGCACGTAGGTGTTCTTGAGTTTTCATCAGTTCTTCTAACCATGTGTCTTTTGTTTGGAGCAGTCAAAGCCTGTGCTTTTATTCTGATATTTGACAGCGATGCTCTTACTGCACTTTGAAATTTTTTTTTTGTTCTCATTAATATACAATCACATGCAGAACATTATGTTTACTAGTCTACCCCTTTCACCAAGTCCTCGCCAAATCCCAGTTACAGTCGTTTTCAGTCAGCGTGTAGTAACATGCTTTAGAATCACTACTTGTCTTCTCTGTGTTGTATAGCCCTACCCATGACCCTACACTCTACACATTATTCATGCTAATCCTAGTGCCCCCATTCTTTTTCCCCGCCCTTATCACTCCCTTCCCACAAACCCAACCCAGTCCCTTTCTCTTTGGTAGCTGTTAGTCCACTCTCGGGTACTGTGTGTCTGCTGCTGTTTTTTCCTTCAGTTTTTCTTTCTTTTCGTACTTCACACATGAATGAAATCATTTGGTACATGTATTTCTCCGACTGGCCTATTTGACTGAGCATAATACCCTCTAGCTCCATCCACGTTATTGCCAATGATAGGATTTGTTTTCTTCTTAAGGCTGCTTACTACACTTTTTAAACTGGATTTTATTCTTCTTTTTTGTTTGTAGTTTCGCTATGTGCATCAACCATTGCTCTCATGGTTATTAGTGATAGCTTTGTGTTAATCGATATGGACCTATATCTGTCTATCTGTCTGTCTATCTATGAATCTATATATCTATCAATCAATAAATCAATCATCTGTTTGTCTGCCAATCTGTCCTTGTGTACAGAACAGTTAACGACATAGACTATGTCATTTTCCTTCATTATGCTTCCAAAAATCCTGCAAGGTAAATAGGCTATAGGGAGAGCACTGGGTTCAACGAGACACTTGCAGGTCGTGTTGGCCGCGTGTACTAAAAACCAGTAAATGGTTGTGCAGGGACATGAAACCGTGTCTCTATCCTCTGTCCTCTTTCATCTCCTTCTCAATTGCTGTCTGTATTTAGCCACATTCATTGACTTAGTGCTCCCTGAAGACCACAAGTATCCTTCATCTGGGCCTGTTGTCGACCGAAAAGTGAACTTGTTGCTTTGCTCAACACCATGTTTGAAGGACATCGGCATGATCACTGCTGATAGGACGGAGGGTCAAATAAAAAGGAACACCAATTTCTAGACAGGAGCAGTTGGAAGCTAAGAGTGTATTGTGGAGTGATATGTTTATTTGAGTTTCCAAACTTCCCTCTTTAGGTGGTTATTACTTCACATTCGTGAAGATCATAAAACCCACCGATTTAAAAGGCCCAGATGCTTATTATTACAGCAACTCAGTTGTTGAGGTGAGAGAAAATGAGAAGGACGTTGCTGCACCACTAAATCTTTGGCTGGGTCCTGCTGAAAACAAACAAAATGAATTCACGGTGGCCAGATAGGGCTATTTTCTACTGACTGTCTCTGGGGGCTCAAACAGAATCCATTTGTTTGATTGTTTGTTTTTCAGTTTCACTCATGTAGGGTACTTGTCCCCACACCTTCAGCTTGTAGTTTGTCTGTGTCCTTGGATCTCAAGTGAGTCTCCTGTAAGGAAGCACGTAGGTTTCCTGAGATTTCATCCGTTCTTTTAACCCTGTATCTTTTGTTTGCAGCACTCAGAGCCTGACCATTTATTCTGATGATTCAGAACTGTGCCCTCATTGCACTAAAAAAATTTCTTTTTGTTATCATTAATCTACAATCCCGTGAAGAACATTATGTTTACGATGCTACCCCTTCACCAAGTCCACCCCCAAAAACCTCTTACAGTCGCTGTCCGTCAGCATAGTTGGATGCTATAGATCCCTTCACCATGTACCCCTTCACAGACACCGTTACAGTCGCTGTCAATTAGCGAGTACTAGGATGCTATATAATCTCTGCTAGTCTTCACTGTGTTGTTCAGCACTCCCCATGCCACGCCCGACCCACGCAATATACATGCTAATCCTAATGCCCCCATTCTTTCTCCCCGCACGTATCCCTCCCATCAGAACCTCCCTGCCCGGTCCTTTCCTCTTGGCATCTTTCAGTCAACTCTCGGGTTCTGTGAGTCTGCTGCTGTTTTTTTCCTTCAGTTTTTCTTTGTTGTTATACTCCACACATGAGTGAAATCATTTGGTACTTGTCTTTCTCCGCCTGACCTATTTCTCTGAACATACTACCGTCTAGCTCCATCCACGTCATTGCAAATGGTAGGATTTGTTTTCTTCTTAGGGCTGCTTACTGCACTTTTTAAACTGGATTTCATTCTTCCTTTTTGTTGTAGTTTAGCTATGTGCATTCATCATTCATCTCCTGGTTATGAGCAACAGCTTTGTGTCAATCGATATGTATCTGTATCTATCTATCGCTCTGTCTGTCTGTATATCTATCTATCTTTCTATATATCCTTCTATCTATGTCTCTATCCTTCTCTCTATTTATCTATCCATCTATCTACCTTCCTGGCATATATCTATCATGTGTATCATCTATCTATTATCTGTCATCTATCTATCTGTCTATCTATGAATCAATCATCTTTCTGTCTGCCCAACTATCCTTATGTACAGAACAGTTAACAACATCACCTATGTCTGTTCCCTACATTATGCTTCCAAAAACATTGCAAGGTCACTAGGCCGTAGGGAGAGCACTGGGCTCACTGAGACAATTGCAGATCGAGTCAGCCGCGTGTGCTTAAAAAAGCAGTAAATGGTGGTGCAGGGATTTGAACCCGTATCTCTGTCCTCTGTCCTCTTAAACCTCCTTCTCGCTTGCTAACTGTATTTAGCCACATTCATTGGCTAAGTTCTCACTGAAGACCGCAAGTATACTTCCTCTGGGCTTGTTGTAGACAGAAAAGTATACTTGGTGCTTTACTCACCACCATGTTTGAGGGACATTGGCGTGTTCACCACTGATAGGAGGAGGGACAAATAAAAAGGAACACCTATTTCTAGACAGGAGAATTTGGGAGCAAAGTGTGTGTTGGGGAGGGACGTGTTTGTTTGAGTGTCCAAACTTCCCTCTTTATGTGGTTATTACTTCTTTACAATCGTGAACATCATAAAACCCAGTGATTTCAAAAGCCCAGACGCATATTATTACAGCAATTCATTTGTTGATGTGAGAAAAAATGAGAAGGACATTGCAGTACCACTAAATCTGTACCTGGGCACTGCTGAAACCAAACAAAAAGAATCCACGGTTGCTAGGTAGGACTATTTTCTAGTGACTGTCTCTGGGGACTTAAACAGAATCCATTTGTTTCTTTGTTTTATCAGATTCACTCGTATTTGGTACCTGTCCCTGCCCCTTCAGCTTGTAATTTGTCTGTGTCCTTGGATCTCAAGTGAGTCTCCAGTTAGGGGGCACGTAGGTGTTCTTGAGTTTTCATCAGTTCTTCTAACCATGTGTCTTTTGTTTGGAGCAGTCAAAGCCTGTGCTTTTATTCTGATATTTGACAGCGATGCTCTTACTGCACTTTGAAATTTTTTTTTGTTCTCATTAATATACAATCACATGCAGAACATTATGTTTACTAGTCTACCCCTTTCACCAAGTCCTCGCCAAATCCCAGTTACAGTCGTTTTCAGTCAGCGTGTAGTAACATGCTTTAGAATCACTACTTGTCTTCTCTGTGTTGTATAGCCCTACCCATGACCCTACACTCTACACATTATTCATGCTAATCCTAGTGCCCCCATTCTTTTTCCCCGCCCTTATCACTCCCTTCCCACAAACCCAACCCAGTCCCTTTCTCTTTGGTAGCTGTTAGTCCACTCTCGGGTACTGTGTGTCTGCTGCTGTTTTTTCCTTCAGTTTTTCTTTCTTTTCGTACTTCACACATGAATGAAATCATTTGGTACATGTATTTCTCCGACTGGCCTATTTGACTGAGCAAAATACCCTCTAGCTCCATCCACGTTATTGCCAATGATAGGATTTGTTTTCTTCTTAAGGCTGCTTACTACACTTTTTAAACTGGATTTTATTCTTCTTTTTTGTTTGTAGTTTCGCTATGTGCATCAACCATTGCTCTCATGGTTATTAGTGATAGCTTTGTGTTAATCGATATGGACCTATATCTGTCTATCTGTCTGTCTATCTATCTATCTATCTATCTATCAATCAATAAATCAATCATCTGTTTGTCTGCCAATCTGTCCTTGTGTACAGAACAGTTAACGACATAGACTATGTCATTTTCCTTCATTATGCTTCCAAAAATCCTGCAAGGTAAATAGGCTATAGGGAGAGCACTGGGTTCAACGAGACACTTGCAGGTCGTGTTGGCCGCGTGTACTAAAAACCAGTAAATGGTTGTGCAGGGACATGAAACCGTGTCTCTATCCTCTGTCCTCTTTCATCTCCTTCTCAATTGCTGTCTGTATTTAGCCACATTCATTGACTTAGTGCTCCCTGAAGACCACAAGTATCCTTCATCTGGGCCTGTTGTCGACCGAAAAGTGAACTTGTTGCTTTGCTCAACACCATGTTTGAAGGACATCGGCATGATCACTGCTGATAGGACGGAGGGTCAAATAAAAAGGAACACCAATTTCTAGACAGGAGCAGTTGGAAGCTAAGAGTGTATTGTGGAGTGATATGTTTATTTGAGTTTCCAAACTTCCCTCTTTAGGTGGTTATTACTTCACATTCGTGAAGATCATAAAACCCACCGATTTAAAAGGCCCAGATGCTTATTATTACAGCAACTCAGTTGTTGAGGTGAGAGAAAATGAGAAGGACGTTGCTGCACCACTAAATCTTTGGCTGGGTCCTGCTGAAAACAAACAAAATGAATTCACGGTGGCCAGATAGGGCTATTTTCTACTGACTGTCTCTGGGGGCTCAAACAGAATCCATTTGTTTGATTGTTTGTTTTTCAGTTTCACTCATGTAGGGTACTTGTCCCCACACCTTCAGCTTGTAGTTTGTCTGTGTCCTTGGATCTCAAGTGAGTCTCCTGTAAGGAAGCACGTAGGTTTCCTGAGATTTCATCCGTTCTTTTAACCCTGTATCTTTTGTTTGCAGCACTCAGAGCCTGACCATTTATTCTGATGATTCAGAACTGTGCCCTCATTGCACTAAAAAAATTTTTTTTTGTTATCATTAATCTACAATCCCGTGAAGAACATTATGTTTACGATGCTACCCCTTCACCAAGTCCACCCCCAAAAACCTCTTACAGTCGCTGTCCGTCAGCATAGTTGGATGCTATAGATCCCTTCACCATGTACCCCTTCACAGACACCGTTACAGTCGCTGTCAATTAGCGAGTACTAGGATGCTATATAATCTCTGCTAGTCTTCACTGTGTTGTTCAGCACTCCCCATGCCACGCCCGACCCACGCAATATACATGCTAATCCTAATGCCCCCATTCTTTCTCCCCGCACGTATCCCTCCCATCAGAACCTCCCTGCCCGGTCCTTTCCTCTTGGCATCTTTCAGTCAACTCTCGGGTTCTGTGAGTCTGCTGCTGTTTTTTTCCTTCAGTTTTTCTTTGTTGTTATACTCCACACATGAGTGAAATCATTTGGTACTTGTCTTTCTCCGCCTGACCTATTTCTCTGAACATACTACCGTCTAGCTCCATCCACGTCATTGCAAATGGTAGGATTTGTTTTCTTCTTAGGGCTGCTTACTGCACTTTTTAAACTGGATTTCATTCTTCCTTTTTGTTGTAGTTTAGCTATGTGCATTCATCATTCATCTCCTGGTTATGAGCAACAGCTTTGTGTCAATCGATATGTATCTGTATCTATCTATCGCTCTGTCTGTCTGTATATCTATCTATCTTTCTATATATCCTTCTATCTATGTCTCTATCCTTCTCTCTATTTATCTATCCATCTATCTACCTTCCTGGCATATATCTATCATGTGTATCATCTATCTATTATCTGTCATCTATCTATCTGTCTATCTATGAATCAATCATCTTTCTGTCTGCCCAACTATCCTTATGTACAGAACAGTTAACAACATCACCTATGTCTGTTCCCTACATTATGCTTCCAAAAACATTGCAAGGTCACTAGGCCGTAGGGAGAGCACTGGGCTCACTGAGACAATTGCAGATCGAGTCAGCCGCGTGTGCTTAAAAAACCAGTAAATGGTGGTGCAGGGATTTGAACCCGTATCTCTGTCCTCTGTCCTCTCAAACCTCCTTCTCGCTTGCTAACTGTATTTAGCCACATTCATTGGCTAAGTTCTCACTGAAGACCGCAAGTATACTTCCTCTGGGCTTGTTGTAGACAGAAAAGTATACTTGGTGCTTTACTCACCACCATGTTTGAGGGACATTGGCGTGTTCACCACTGATAGGAGGAGGGACAAATAAAAAGGAACACCTATTTCTAGACAGGAGAATTTGGGAGCAAAGTGTGTGTTGGGGAGGGACGTGTTTGTTTGAGTGTCCAAACTTCCCTCTTTATGTGGTTATTACTTCTTTACAATCGTGAACATCATAAAACCCAGTGATTTCAAAAGCCCAGACGCATATTATTACAGCAATTCATTTGTTGATGTGAGAAAAAATGAGAAGGACATTGCAGTACCACTAAATCTGTACCTGGGCACTGCTGAAACCAAACAAAAAGAATCCACGGTTGCTAGGTAGGACTATTTTCTAGTGACTGTCTCTGGGGACTTAAACAGAATCCATTTGTTTCTTTGTTTTATCAGATTCACTCGTATTTGGTACCTGTCCCTGCCCCTTCAGCTTGTAATTTGTCTGTGTCCTTGGATCTCAAGTGAGTCTCCAGTTAGGGGGCACGTAGGTGTTCTTGAGTTTTCATCAGTTCTTCTAACCATGTGTCTTTTGTTTGGAGCAGTCAAAGCCTGTGCTTTTATTCTGATATTTGACAGCGATGCTCTTACTGCACTTTGAAATTTTTTTTTGTTCTCATTAATATACAATCACATGCAGAACATTATGTTTACTAGTCTACCCCTTTCACCAAGTCCTCGCCAAATCCCAGTTACAGTCGTTTTCAGTCAGCGTGTAGTAACATGCTTAAGAAACACTACTTGTCTTCTCTGTGTTGTATAGCCCTACCCATGACCCTACACTCTACACATTATTCATGCTAATCCTAGTGCCCCCATTCTTTTTCCCCGCCCTTATCACTCCCTTCCCACAAACCCAACCCAGTCCCTTTCTCTTTGGTAGCTGTTAGTCCACTCTCGGGTACTGTGTGTCTGCTGCTGTTTTTTCCTTCAGTTTTTCTTTCTTTTCGTACTTCACACATGAATGAAATCATTTGGTACATGTATTTCTCCGACTGGCCTATTTGACTGAGCAAAATACCCTCTAGCTCCATCCACGTTATTGCCAATGATAGGATTTGTTTTCTTCTTAAGGCTGCTTACTACACTTTTTAAACTGGATTTTATTCTTCTTTTTTGTTTGTAGTTTCGCTATGTGCATCAACCATTGCTCTCATGGTTATTAGTGATAGCTTTGTGTTAATCGATATGGACCTATATCTGTCTATCTGTCTGTCTATCTATCTATCTATCTATCTATCAATCAATAAATCAATCATCTGTTTGTCTGCCAATCTGTCCTTGTGTACAGAACAGTTAACGACATAGACTATGTCATTTTCCTTCATTATGCTTCCAAAAATCCTGCAAGGTAAATAGGCTATAGGGAGAGCACTGGGTTCAACGAGACACTTGCAGGTCGTGTTGGCCGCGTGTACTAAAAACCAGTAAATGGTTGTGCAGGGACATGAAACCGTGTCTCTATCCTCTGTCCTCTTTCATCTCCTTCTCAATTGCTGTCTGTATTTAGCCACATTCATTGACTTAGTGCTCCCTGAAGACCACAAGTATCCTTCATCTGGGCCTGTTGTCGACCGAAAAGTGAACTTGTTGCTTTGCTCAACACCATGTTTGAAGGACATCGGCATGATCACTGCTGATAGGACGGAGGGTCAAATAAAAAGGAACACCAATTTCTAGACAGGAGCAGTTGGAAGCTAAGAGTGTATTGTGGAGTGATATGTTTATTTGAGTTTCCAAACTTCCCTCTTTAGGTGGTTATTACTTCACATTCGTGAAGATCATAAAACCCACCGATTTAAAAGGCCCAGATGCTTATTATTACAGCAACTCAGTTGTTGAGGTGAGAGAAAATGAGAAGGACGTTGCTGCACCACTAAATCTTTGGCTGGGTCCTGCTGAAAACAAACAAAATGAATTCACGGTGGCCAGATAGGGCTATTTTCTACTGACTGTCTCTGGGGGCTCAAACAGAATCCATTTGTTTCTTTGTTTTATCAGATTCACTCGTATTTGGTACCTGTCCCTGCCCCTTCAGCTTGTAATTTGTCTGTGTCCTTGGATCTCAAGTGAGTCTCCAGTTAGGGGGCACGTAGGTGTTCTTGAGTTTTCATCAGTTCTTCTAACCATGTGTCTTTTGTTTGGAGCAGTCAAAGCCTGTGCTTTTATTCTGATATTTGACAGCGATGCTCTTACTGCACTTTGAAATTTTTTTTTGTTCTCATTAATATACAATCACATGCAGAACATTATGTTTACTAGTCTACCCCTTTCACCAAGTCCTCGCCAAATCCCAGTTACAGTCGTTTTCAGTCAGCGTGTAGTAACATGCTTTAGAATCACTACTTGTCTTCTCTGTGTTGTATAGCCCTACCCATGACCCTACACTCTACACATTATTCATGCTAATCCTAGTGCCCCCATTCTTTTTCCCCGCCCTTATCACTCCCTTCCCACAAACCCAACCCAGTCCCTTTCTCTTTGGTAGCTGTTAGTCCACTCTCGGGTACTGTGTGTCTGCTGCTGTTTTTTCCTTCAGTTTTTCTTTCTTTTCGTACTTCACACATGAATGAAATCATTTGGTACATGTATTTCTCCGACTGGCCTATTTGACTGAGCATAATACCCTCTAGCTCCATCCACGTTATTGCCAATGATAGGATTTGTTTTCTTCTTAAGGCTGCTTACTACACTTTTTAAACTGGATTTTATTCTTCTTTTTTGTTTGTAGTTTCGCTATGTGCATCAACCATTGCTCTCATGGTTATTAGTGATAGCTTTGTGTTAATCGATATGGACCTATATCTGTCTATCTGTCTGTCTATCTATCTATCTATCTATCAATCAATAAATCAATCATCTGTTTGTCTGCCAATCTGTCCTTGTGTACAGAACAGTTAACGACATAGACTATGTCATTTTCCTTCATTATGCTTCCAAAAATCCTGCAAGGTAAATAGGCTATAGGGAGAGCACTGGGTTCAACGAGACACTTGCAGGTCGTGTTGGCCGCGTGTACTAAAAACCAGTAAATGGTTGTGCAGGGACATGAAACCGTGTCTCTATCCTCTGTCCTCTTTCATCTCCTTCTCAATTGCTGTCTGTATTTAGCCACATTCATTGACTTAGTGCTCCCTGAAGACCACAAGTATCCTTCATCTGGGCCTGTTGTCGACCGAAAAGTGAACTTGTTGCTTTGCTCAACACCATGTTTGAAGGACATCGGCATGATCACTGCTGATAGGACGGAGGGTCAAATAAAAAGGAACACCAATTTCTAGACAGGAGCAGTTGGAAGCTAAGAGTGTATTGTGGAGTGATATGTTTATTTGAGTTTCCAAACTTCCCTCTTTAGGTGGTTATTACTTCACATTCGTGAAGATCATAAAACCCACCGATTTAAAAGGCCCAGATGCTTATTATTACAGCAACTCAGTTGTTGAGGTGAGAGAAAATGAGAAGGACGTTGCTGCACCACTAAATCTTTGGCTGGGTCCTGCTGAAAACAAACAAAATGAATTCACGGTGGCCAGATAGGGCTATTTTCTACTGACTGTCTCTGGGGGCTCAAACAGAATCCATTTGTTTGATTGTTTGTTTTTCAGTTTCACTCATGTAGGGTACTTGTCCCCACACCTTCAGCTTGTAGTTTGTCTGTGTCCTTGGATCTCAAGTGAGTCTCCTGTAAGGAAGCACGTAGGTTTCCTGAGATTTCATCCGTTCTTTTAACCCTGTATCTTTTGTTTGCAGCACTCAGAGCCTGACCATTTATTCTGATGATTCAGAACTGTGCCCTCATTGCACTAAAAGAATTTTTTTTTGTTATCATTAATCTACAATCCCGTGAAGAACATTATGTTTACGATGCTACCCCTTCACCAAGTCCACCCCCAAAAACCTCTTACAGTCGCTGTCCATCAGCATAGTTGGATGCTATAGATCCCTTCACCATGTACCCCTTCACAGACACCGTTACAGTCGCTGTCAATTAGCGAGTACTAGGATGCTATATAATCTCTGCTAGTCTTCACTGTGTTGTTCAGCACTCCCCATGCCACGCCCGACCCACGCAATATACATGCTAATCCTAATGCCCCCATTCTTTCTCCCCGCACGTATCCCTCCCATCAGAACCTCCCTGCCCGGTCCTTTCCTCTTGGCATCTTTCAGTCAACTCTCGGGTTCTGTGAGTCTGCTGCTGTTTTTTTCCTTCAGTTTTTCTTTGTTGTTATACTCCACACATGAGTGAAATCATTTGGTACTTGTCTTTCTCCGCCTGACCTATTTCTCTGAACATACTACCGTCTAGCTCCATCCACGTCATTGCAAATGGTAGGATTTGTTTTCTTCTTAGGGCTGCTTACTGCACTTTTTAAACTGGATTTCATTCTTCCTTTTTGTTGTAGTTTAGCTATGTGCATTCATCATTCATCTCCTGGTTATGAGCAACAGCTTTGTGTCAATCGATATGTATCTGTATCTATCTATCGCTCTGTCTGTCTGTATATCTATCTATCTTTCTATATATCCTTCTATCTATGTCTCTATCCTTCTCTCTATTTATCTATCCATCTATCTACCTTCCTGGCATATATCTATCATGTGTATCATCTATCTATTATCTGTCATCTATCTATCTGTCTATCTATGAATCAATCATCTTTCTGTCTGCCCAACTATCCTTATGTACAGAACAGTTAACAACATCACCTATGTCTGTTCCCTACATTATGCTTCCAAAAACATTGCAAGGTCACTAGGCCGTAGGGAGAGCACTGGGCTCACTGAGACAATTGCAGATTGAGTCAGCCGCGTGTGCTTAAAAAACCAGTAAATGGTGGTGCAGGGATTTGAACCCGTATCTCTGTCCTCTGTCCTCTCAAACCTCCTTCTCGCTTGCTAACTGTATTTAGCCACATTCATTGGCTAAGTTCTCACTGAAGACCGCAAGTATACTTCCTCTGGGCTTGTTGTAGACAGAAAAGTATACTTGGTGCTTTACTCACCACCATGTTTGAGGGACATTGGCGTGTTCACCACTGATAGGAGGAGGGACAAATAAAAAGGAACACCTATTTCTAGACAGGAGAATTTGGGAGCAAAGTGTGTGTTGGGGAGGGACGTGTTTGTTTGAGTGTCCAAACTTCCCTCTTTATGTGGTTATTACTTCTTTACAATCGTGAACATCATAAAACCCAGTGATTTCAAAAGCCCAGACGCATATTATTACAGCAATTCATTTGTTGATGTGAGAAAAAATGAGAAGGACATTGCAGTACCACTAAATCTGTACCTGGGCACTGCTGAAACCAAACAAAAAGAATCCACGGTTGCTAGGTAGGACTATTTTCTAGTGACTGTCTCTGGGGACTTAAACAGAATCCATTTGTTTCTTTGTTTTATCAGATTCACTCGTATTTGGTACCTGTCCCTGCCCCTTCAGCTTGTAATTTGTCTGTGTCCTTGGATCTCAAGTGAGTCTCCAGTTAGGGGGCACGTAGGTGTTCTTGAGTTTTCATCAGTTCTTCTAACCATGTGTCTTTTGTTTGGAGCAGTCAAAGCCTGTGCTTTTATTCTGATATTTGACAGCGATGCTCTTACTGCACTTTGAAATTTTTTTTTGTTCTCATTAATATACAATCACATGCAGAACATTATGTTTACTAGTCTACCCCTTTCACCAAGTCCTCGCCAAATCCCAGTTACAGTCGTTTTCAGTCAGCGTGTAGTAACATGCTTAAGAAACACTACTTGTCTTCTCTGTGTTGTATAGCCCTACCCATGACCCTACACTCTACACATTATTCATGCTAATCCTAGTGCCCCCATTCTTTTTCCCCGCCCTTATCACTCCCTTCCCACAAACCCAACCCAGTCCCTTTCTCTTTGGTAGCTGTTAGTCCACTCTCGGGTACTGTGTGTCTGCTGCTGTTTTTTCCTTCAGTTTTTCTTTCTTTTCGTACTTCACACATGAATGAAATCATTTGGTACATGTATTTCTCCGACTGGCCTATTTGACTGAGCAAAATACCCTCTAGCTCCATCCACGTTATTGCCAATGATAGGATTTGTTTTCTTCTTAAGGCTGCTTACTACACTTTTTAAACTGGATTTTATTCTTCTTTTTTGTTTGTAGTTTCGCTATGTGCATCAACCATTGCTCTCATGGTTATTAGTGATAGCTTTGTGTTAATCGATATGGACCTATATCTGTCTATCTGTCTGTCTATCTATCTATCTATCTATCTATCAATCAATAAATCAATCATCTGTTTGTCTGCCAATCTGTCCTTGTGTACAGAACAGTTAACGACATAGACTATGTCATTTTCCTTCATTATGCTTCCAAAAATCCTGCAAGGTAAATAGGCTATAGGGAGAGCACTGGGTTCAACGAGACACTTGCAGGTCGTGTTGGCCGCGTGTACTAAAAACCAGTAAATGGTTGTGCAGGGACATGAAACCGTGTCTCTATCCTCTGTCCTCTTTCATCTCCTTCTCAATTGCTGTCTGTATTTAGCCACATTCATTGACTTAGTGCTCCCTGAAGACCACAAGTATCCTTCATCTGGGCCTGTTGTCGACCGAAAAGTGAACTTGTTGCTTTGCTCAACACCATGTTTGAAGGACATCGGCATGATCACTGCTGATAGGACGGAGGGTCAAATAAAAAGGAACACCAATTTCTAGACAGGAGCAGTTGGAAGCTAAGAGTGTATTGTGGAGTGATATGTTTATTTGAGTTTCCAAACTTCCCTCTTTAGGTGGTTATTACTTCACATTCGTGAAGATCATAAAACCCACCGATTTAAAAGGCCCAGATGCTTATTATTACAGCAACTCAGTTGTTGAGGTGAGAGAAAATGAGAAGGACGTTGCTGCACCACTAAATCTTTGGCTGGGTCCTGCTGAAAACAAACAAAATGAATTCACGGTGGCCAGATAGGGCTATTTTCTACTGACTGTCTCTGGGGGCTCAAACAGAATCCATTTGTTTCTTTGTTTTATCAGATTCACTCGTATTTGGTACCTGTCCCTGCCCCTTCAGCTTGTAATTTGTCTGTGTCCTTGGATCTCAAGTGAGTCTCCAGTTAGGGGGCACGTAGGTGTTCTTGAGTTTTCATCAGTTCTTCTAACCATGTGTCTTTTGTTTGGAGCAGTCAAAGCCTGTGCTTTTATTCTGATATTTGACAGCGATGCTCTTACTGCACTTTGAAATTTTTTTTTGTTCTCATTAATATACAATCACATGCAGAACATTATGTTTACTAGTCTACCCCTTTCACCAAGTCCTCGCCAAATCCCAGTTACAGTCGTTTTCAGTCAGCGTGTAGTAACATGCTTTAGAATCACTACTTGTCTTCTCTGTGTTGTATAGCCCTACCCATGACCCTACACTCTACACATTATTCATGCTAATCCTAGTGCCCCCATTCTTTTTCCCCGCCCTTATCACTCCCTTCCCACAAACCCAACCCAGTCCCTTTCTCTTTGGTAGCTGTTAGTCCACTCTCGGGTACTGTGTGTCTGCTGCTGTTTTTTCCTTCAGTTTTTCTTTCTTTTCGTACTTCACACATGAATGAAATCATTTGGTACATGTATTTCTCCGACTGGCCTATTTGACTGAGCATAATACCCTCTAGCTCCATCCACGTTATTGCCAATGATAGGATTTGTTTTCTTCTTAAGGCTGCTTACTACACTTTTTAAACTGGATTTTATTCTTCTTTTTTGTTTGTAGTTTCGCTATGTGCATCAACCATTGCTCTCATGGTTATTAGTGATAGCTTTGTGTTAATCGATATGGACCTATATCTGTCTATCTGTCTGTCTATCTATCTATCTATCTATCAATCAATAAATCAATCATCTGTTTGTCTGCCAATCTGTCCTTGTGTACAGAACAGTTAACGACATAGACTATGTCATTTTCCTTCATTATGCTTCCAAAAATCCTGCAAGGTAAATAGGCTATAGGGAGAGCACTGGGTTCAACGAGACACTTGCAGGTCGTGTTGGCCGCGTGTACTAAAAACCAGTAAATGGTTGTGCAGGGACATGAAACCGTGTCTCTATCCTCTGTCCTCTTTCATCTCCTTCTCAATTGCTGTCTGTATTTAGCCACATTCATTGACTTAGTGCTCCCTGAAGACCACAAGTATCCTTCATCTGGGCCTGTTGTCGACCGAAAAGTGAACTTGTTGCTTTGCTCAACACCATGTTTGAAGGACATCGGCATGATCACTGCTGATAGGACGGAGGGTCAAATAAAAAGGAACACCAATTTCTAGACAGGAGCAGTTGGAAGCTAAGAGTGTATTGTGGAGTGATATGTTTATTTGAGTTTCCAAACTTCCCTCTTTAGGTGGTTATTACTTCACATTCGTGAAGATCATAAAACCCACCGATTTAAAAGGCCCAGATGCTTATTATTACAGCAACTCAGTTGTTGAGGTGAGAGAAAATGAGAAGGACGTTGCTGCACCACTAAATCTTTGGCTGGGTCCTGCTGAAAACAAACAAAATGAATTCACGGTGGCCAGATAGGGCTATTTTCTACTGACTGTCTCTGGGGGCTCAAACAGAATCCATTTGTTTGATTGTTTGTTTTTCAGTTTCACTCATGTAGGGTACTTGTCCCCACACCTTCAGCTTGTAGTTTGTCTGTGTCCTTGGATCTCAAGTGAGTCTCCTGTAAGGAAGCACGTAGGTTTCCTGAGATTTCATCCGTTCTTTTAACCCTGTATCTTTTGTTTGCAGCACTCAGAGCCTGACCATTTATTCTGATGATTCAGAACTGTGCCCTCATTGCACTAAAAGAATTTTTTTTTGTTATCATTAATCTACAATCCCGTGAAGAACATTATGTTTACGATGCTACCCCTTCACCAAGTCCACCCCCAAAAACCTCTTACAGTCGCTGTCCATCAGCATAGTTGGATGCTATAGATCCCTTCACCATGTACCCCTTCACAGACACCGTTACAGTCGCTGTCAATTAGCGAGTACTAGGATGCTATATAATCTCTGCTAGTCTTCACTGTGTTGTTCAGCACTCCCCATGCCACGCCCGACCCACGCAATATACATGCTAATCCTAATGCCCCCATTCTTTCTCCCCGCACGTATCCCTCCCATCAGAACCTCCCTGCCCGGTCCTTTCCTCTTGGCATCTTTCAGTCAACTCTCGGGTTCTGTGAGTCTGCTGCTGTTTTTTTCCTTCAGTTTTTCTTTGTTGTTATACTCCACACATGAGTGAAATCATTTGGTACTTGTCTTTCTCCGCCTGACCTATTTCTCTGAACATACTACCGCCTAGCTCCATCCACGTCATTGCAAATGGTAGGATTTGTTTTCTTCTTAGGGCTGCTTACTGCACTTTTTAAACTGGATTTCATTCTTCCTTTTTGTTGTAGTTTAGCTATGTGCATTCATCATTCATCTCCTGGTTATGAGCAACAGCTTTGTGTCAATCGATATGTATCTGTATCTATCTATCGCTCTGTCTGTCTGTATATCTATCTATCTTTCTATATATCCTTCTATCTATGTCTCTATCCTTCTCTCTATTTATCTATCCATCTATCTACCTTCCTGGCATATATCTATCATGTGTATCATCTATCTATTATCTGTCATCTATCTATCTGTCTATCTATGAATCAATCATCTTTCTGTCTGCCCAACTATCCTTATGTACAGAACAGTTAACAACATCACCTATGTCTGTTCCCTACATTATGCTTCCAAAAACATTGCAAGGTCACTAGGCCGTAGGGAGAGCACTGGGCTCACTGAGACAATTGCAGATCGAGTCAGCCGCGTGTGCTTAAAAAACCAGTAAATGGTGGTGCAGGGATTTGAACCCGTATCTCTGTCCTCTGTCCTCTCAAACCTCCTTCTCGCTTGCTAACTGTATTTAGCCACATTCATTGGCTAAGTTCTCACTGAAGACCGCAAGTATACTTCCTCTGGGCTTGTTGTAGACAGAAAAGTATACTTGGTGCTTTACTCACCACCATGTTTGAGGGACATTGGCGTGTTCACCACTGATAGGAGGAGGGACAAATAAAAAGGAACACCTATTTCTAGACAGGAGAATTTGGGAGCAAAGTGTGTGTTGGGGAGGGACGTGTTTGTTTGAGTGTCCAAACTTCCCTCTTTATGTGGTTATTACTTCTTTACAATCGTGAACATCATAAAACCCAGTGATTTCAAAAGCCCAGACGCATATTATTACAGCAATTCATTTGTTGATGTGAGAAAAAATGAGAAGGACATTGCAGTACCACTAAATCTGTACCTGGGCACTGCTGAAACCAAACAAAAAGAATCCACGGTTGCTAGGTAGGACTATTTTCTAGTGACTGTCTCTGGGGACTTAAACAGAATCCATTTGTTTCTTTGTTTTATCAGATTCACTCGTATTTGGTACCTGTCCCTGCCCCTTCAGCTTGTAATTTGTCTGTGTCCTTGGATCTCAAGTGAGTCTCCAGTTAGGGGGCACGTAGGTGTTCTTGAGTTTTCATCAGTTCTTCTAACCATGTGTCTTTTGTTTGGAGCAGTCAAAGCCTGTGCTTTTATTCTGATATTTGACAGCGATGCTCTTACTGCACTTTGAAATTTTTTTTTGTTCTCATTAATATACAATCACATGCAGAACATTATGTTTACTAGTCTACCCCTTTCACCAAGTCCTCGCCAAATCCCAGTTACAGTCGTTTTCAGTCAGCGTGTAGTAACATGCTTAAGAAACACTACTTGTCTTCTCTGTGTTGTATAGCCCTACCCATGACCCTACACTCTACACATTATTCATGCTAATCCTAGTGCCCCCATTCTTTTTCCCCGCCCTTATCACTCCCTTCCCACAAACCCAACCCAGTCCCTTTCTCTTTGGTAGCTGTTAGTCCACTCTCGGGTACTGTGTGTCTGCTGCTGTTTTTTCCTTCAGTTTTTCTTTCTTTTCGTACTTCACACATGAATGAAATCATTTGGTACATGTATTTCTCCGACTGGCCTATTTGACTGAGCAAAATACCCTCTAGCTCCATCCACGTTATTGCCAATGATAGGATTTGTTTTCTTCTTAAGGCTGCTTACTACACTTTTTAAACTGGATTTTATTCTTCTTTTTTGTTTGTAGTTTCGCTATGTGCATCAACCATTGCTCTCATGGTTATTAGTGATAGCTTTGTGTTAATCGATATGGACCTATATCTGTCTATCTGTCTGTCTATCTATCTATCTATCTATCTATCAATCAATAAATCAATCATCTGTTTGTCTGCCAATCTGTCCTTGTGTACAGAACAGTTAACGACATAGACTATGTCATTTTCCTTCATTATGCTTCCAAAAATCCTGCAAGGTAAATAGGCTATAGGGAGAGCACTGGGTTCAACGAGACACTTGCAGGTCGTGTTGGCCGCGTGTACTAAAAACCAGTAAATGGTTGTGCAGGGACATGAAACCGTGTCTCTATCCTCTGTCCTCTTTCATCTCCTTCTCAATTGCTGTCTGTATTTAGCCACATTCATTGACTTAGTGCTCCCTGAAGACCACAAGTATCCTTCATCTGGGCCTGTTGTCGACCGAAAAGTGAACTTGTTGCTTTGCTCAACACCATGTTTGAAGGACATCGGCATGATCACTGCTGATAGGACGGAGGGTCAAATAAAAAGGAACACCAATTTCTAGACAGGAGCAGTTGGAAGCTAAGAGTGTATTGTGGAGTGATATGTTTATTTGAGTTTCCAAACTTCCCTCTTTAGGTGGTTATTACTTCACATTCGTGAAGATCATAAAACCCACCGATTTAAAAGGCCCAGATGCTTATTATTACAGCAACTCAGTTGTTGAGGTGAGAGAAAATGAGAAGGACGTTGCTGCACCACTAAATCTTTGGCTGGGTCCTGCTGAAAACAAACAAAATGAATTCACGGTGGCCAGATAGGGCTATTTTCTACTGACTGTCTCTGGGGGCTCAAACAGAATCCATTTGTTTCTTTGTTTTATCAGATTCACTCGTATTTGGTACCTGTCCCTGCCCCTTCAGCTTGTAATTTGTCTGTGTCCTTGGATCTCAAGTGAGTCTCCAGTTAGGGGGCACGTAGGTGTTCTTGAGTTTTCATCAGTTCTTCTAACCATGTGTCTTTTGTTTGGAGCAGTCAAAGCCTGTGCTTTTATTCTGATATTTGACAGCGATGCTCTTACTGCACTTTGAAATTTTTTTTTGTTCTCATTAATATACAATCACATGCAGAACATTATGTTTACTAGTCTACCCCTTTCACCAAGTCCTCGCCAAATCCCAGTTACAGTCGTTTTCAGTCAGCGTGTAGTAACATGCTTTAGAATCACTACTTGTCTTCTCTGTGTTGTATAGCCCTACCCATGACCCTACACTCTACACATTATTCATGCTAATCCTAGTGCCCCCATTCTTTTTCCCCGCCCTTATCACTCCCTTCCCACAAACCCAACCCAGTCCCTTTCTCTTTGGTAGCTGTTAGTCCACTCTCGGGTACTGTGTGTCTGCTGCTGTTTTTTCCTTCAGTTTTTCTTTCTTTTCGTACTTCACACATGAATGAAATCATTTGGTACATGTATTTCTCCGACTGGCCTATTTGACTGAGCATAATACCCTCTAGCTCCATCCACGTTATTGCCAATGATAGGATTTGTTTTCTTCTTAAGGCTGCTTACTACACTTTTTAAACTGGATTTTATTCTTCTTTTTTGTTTGTAGTTTCGCTATGTGCATCAACCATTGCTCTCATGGTTATTAGTGATAGCTTTGTGTTAATCGATATGGACCTATATCTGTCTATCTGTCTGTCTATCTATCTATCTATCTCTCAATCAATAAATCAATCATCTGTTTGTCTGCCAATCTGTCCTTGTGTACAGAACAGTTAACGACATAGACTATGTCATTTTCCTTCATTATGCTTCCAAAAATCCTGCAAGGTAAATAGGCTATAGGGAGAGCACTGGGTTCAACGAGACACTTGCAGGTCGTGTTGGCCGCGTGTACTAAAAACCAGTAAATGGTTGTGCAGGGACATGAAACCGTGTCTCTATCCTCTGTCCTCTTTCATCTCCTTCTCAATTGCTGTCTGTATTTAGCCACATTCATTGACTTAGTGCTCCCTGAAGACCACAAGTATCCTTCATCTGGG